>NC_060173.1:12240962-12325962 GCF_021184085.1 Oncorhynchus gorbuscha
TGGGTTTGGCAACGAGTATGAAGCGAGGGCCAGCCATCGAGAGCGTACAGTTCGCAGTGGTGGGTAGTATATGGGGCTTTGGTGACAAAACGGGTGGCACTGTGATAGACTGCATCCAATTTGTTGAGTAAAGTGTTGGAGGCTATTTTGTAAATGACATCGCCGAAGTCGAGGATCGGTAGAATGGTCGGTTTTACGAGGGTATGTTTGGCAGCATGAGTGAAGGAGGCTTTGTTACAAAATAGGAAGCCGATTCTAGATTTAATTTTGGATTGGAGATGCTTAATGTGAATCTTGAAGAGAGTTTACAGTCTAACCAGACACCAAGGTATTTGTAATTGTCCACATATTCTAAGTCAGAACCGTCCAGAGTAGTGATGCTGACGGGCGGACACGTGAGGGCAGTGATCAGTTGAAGCGCATGCATTTACTTTGACTAGCATTTAAGAGCAGTTGAAGGCCATGGAAGGAGAGTTGTTTGGCATTGAAGCTCGTCTGGAGGTAAGTTAACACAGTGTCCAAAGAAGGGCCAGAGAATGGTGTCGTCTGCGTAGAGGTGGATCAGAGAATCACCAGCTGCAAGAGCGACATCATTGATGTATACAGAGAAGAGAGTCGGCCCGAGAATTGAACCCTGTGGCACCCCCATAGGTCTGGACAACAGGCCCTCCGATTATACACACTGAACTCTATCAGAGAAGTAGTTGGTGCACCAGGAGAGGCAATCATTTGAGAAACCAAAACTGTTGAGTCTGCCGATAAGAATGTGGTGATTGACAGTCTAAAGCTTTGGCCAGGTCAATGAATACGGCTGCACAGTAATGTCTCATATCGATGGCGGTTATGATATTGTTTAGGACCTTGACCAGCTCTGAAACCAGATTGCATAGCGGAGAAGGTACGGTGGGATTCGAAATGGTCGGTAATCTGTTTGTTTACTTGGCTTTCGAAGTTCTTAGAAAGGCAGGGTAGGATAGATATAGATCTGTAGCGGTTTGGGTCTAGAGTGTCTCCACCTTTGAAGAGTGGGATGACTGTGGCAGCTTTCCAATCTTTGGGAATCTCAGACAATACAAAAGAGAGGTTGAACAGGCTAGTAGTAGGGGTTGCAACAATTTCGGCAGTTACTTTTAGAAAGAGAGGGTCCAGGTTGTATAGCTCAGGCTGATTTGTAGGTGTCCAGATATTGCAGCTCTTTCAAAACATCAGTTATCTGGATTTGGGTGAAGTAGAAATTGGGGAGGCTTGGGTGAGTTGGGGGTGGGGGGGGTGGAGGGCTGTTGATCGGTGTAGGGGTAGCCAGGTGGAAAGCAAGGCCAGCCGTAGAAAAATGCTTATTGAAATTCTCAATTATAGTGGATTTATCGGTGGTGACAGTGTTTCCTAGCCTCAGTGCAGTGGGCAGCTGGGAGGAGGAGCTCTTATTCTCCATGGATTTTACAGTGTCCCAGAACTATTTTGAGTTTGTGCTACAGGATGCAACTTTCTGCTTGAAAAAGCTATCCTTAGCTTTCCTATCTTCCCGTGTATATTGGTTCCTAACTTCCCTGAAATGTTGCGTATCACGGGGTTTATTCGATGCTAATGCAGAACGCCACGGGAAGTTTTTGTGCTGGTCAATGGCAGTCAGGTCTGGAGAGAACCAAGGGCTATATCTGTTCCTGGTTCATGCCCCATGGTTTTGAATGGGGCATGCTTATTTAATATGGTGAGGAAGGCACTTTTAAAGAATAACCAGACATCCTCTAGTGACAGGATGAGGTCAATATCCTTCCAGGATACCTGGGCCAGGTCGATTAGAAAGGCCTGCTCGCTGAAGTGTTTCAGGGAGCGTTTGACAGTGATGAGGGGTGGTCGTTTGACCACAGACCCATTACGGATGCAGGCAATGATTGCTGAGATCTTGGATGAAAACAGCAGAGGTGTATTTGGAGGGCAAGTTGGTTGGTTAGCATGATATCTATGGGGGTGTTTATGGATTTGGGGTTGTACCTGGTGGGTTCATTGATAATTTGTGTGAGATTGAGGGCATCAAGCTTAGATTGTAGGCTGGCCGGGGTGTTATACATGTCCCAGTTTAGGTCAGTTTAGGTCACCTAGCAGCACAAGCTCTGAAGTTAGATGGGGGGCAATCAATTCCCATATGGTGTCCAGGGCACAGCTGGGGGAAGAGGGTGGTCTATAGCAAGCGGCAACTGTGAGAGACTTGTTTCTGGAAAGGTGGATTTTTAAAAGTAGAAGCTCGAATTGTTTGGGTACAGACCTGGATAGTAAGACAGAACTCTGCAGGCTATCTCTGCAGTAGATTGCAACACTGCCCCCTTTGGCAGATCTATCTTGTCGGAAAATGTTATAGTTAGGGATGGAAATTTCAGGGGTTTTGGGGGTCTTCCTAAGCCAGGATTCATACACGGCTAGGACCTCCGGGTTGGCAGTATGTGCTAAAACAGTGAATAAAACAAACTTAGGTAGGAGGCTTCTAATGTTAACATGCATGAATCCAAGGCTTTTACGGTTACGGATGTCAACAAATGAGCGCCTGGGGAGTAGGAGTGGAGCTAGGCACTGCAGGGCCTGGATTAACCTCTACGTCACCAGAGGAACAGAGGAGGAGTAGGATAATGGTACAGCTAAAGGCTATCAGAACAGGTTGACTAGTACGTTCGGAACAGAGAGTAAAAGGAGCAGGTTTCTGGGCGCGATAGAATAGATTCAAGGCATAATGTACAGACATAGGTATGGTAGGATGTGAGTACATTGGAGGTAAACCTAGGCATTGAGTAATGATGAGAGAAATTTCTGTCTCTAGAGACGTTTAAACCAGGTGATTGCACCGCTTATGTGGGAGGTGGAACTAAATGGTTGGTTAAGGCATATTGAGCAGGGCTAGAGCTTCTACAGTGAAATAAGAAAATAATCACTAACCAGGACAGTAATGGACAAGGCATATTAATATTAGGGAGAGGCATGCGTAGCCAGGTGATCATAGGAGTTCCAGTGAGTGGTTGGGCTGGCTCGAGACACGGCGATTCAGACAGCTAGCAGGCCGAGGCTAGCGAGCTAGCAGAAGGACCTTAGAGGGATGTCTCGACGGAGCAAAGTCTGTTTTGGCCTCCGTGTTTGGTGACATCGATAGACCAGTCGTGATGGATTAGTATGGTTCCAGGTAGCAGAGGGGTGCAAGTCCAATTGGCAAAATAGATTTAGTGAACCAAGAAATTGGCCGATGGATCTATTCAGCTAACAATCCAATATGCTCTAGACAGCTAGCGGGCTGCGGCTAGCAGCTAGTGGGCCGTGGCTAGCAGGCTAGCAGATGGGCATTCAGGGGACTCGCGATGTAGTACCCCCTCGGTAGTCCAGTCGTGAAGGATCGGCGGAGTTCCGTGCACCGTACCGGCAGTAGAAGGGGTCCGGGTATTGTACCCCAGGAGTGGCTGATGGGCCTCTTCAGCTAGCCGGGAGAATGGGCCTAGCATGGGCTAGCTCCAGGCTAATTGGTGCTTGCTTCGGGACAGACGTTAGCCAGGAGTAGTCACTTGGATAGCAGCTAGCTAGCTGCGATGATCCAGATGAAAAGGTTCAGAGCTTGCAGTAAGAATCCGGGGATATGGAGAGAAAATAGGTCCAGTATGCTCTGGATTGAGTCGCGTTGTACAAACTGGCGAGAGCTTTCCGAGCTAAAGGTTAGCTGATGACCACTAGCAGTGATTAGCTGACTACTAGCTAGTAGCTAGTTAGCTGGCCAGCTTCTGTTGGGGGATTCCGGTTCCGAGGTAAATAAAAATACTTTAGAAAAAAACAGTTCCACACCAGATTGGGTGAGGCGGGTTGCAGGAGAGTTTTTTGAAGTTGAGGTTTAGAAAAATATAAAAAGACACGTGAAGAAAAAGTGTAAGATTTTGTTCCTTTATTGGAATGACGAATGGGATCTTTTAGATCCATTTATCAACCCAATATTGTAATAGATATACAAACTAATGCATCAATAGAATTTATTAACGGCTGCATGGTGCTGCTGCCTAGTTGAACGTTGCCTGGTTAAACGTTAGCTGAATGCGGTGCTCACCATTGAGTGCAATATTCAGTCTTGTTTAACCATGCAGCATTCAGGTTAGCAGTGCCAGTGCTATCCTTTACAATGAGGTTTGTTTGTAACTAATCAAATCAAATCAAATCACATTTTACTGGTCACATACACATGGTTATCAGATGTTATTGGTCACGTCACATACACATGTTTAACAGATGTTGTCGCGGGTGTAGCGAAGTGCTTGTGCTTCTACTTCCGACAGTGCACTAATGCCTAACAAATTCCACAACAACTACCCAATACACACAAATCTAAATAGAGGAATGGAATAAGAATAAACATATACATATATGGATGGCCACGACCGACCGACGTAGACAAGATGCAATAGAGGGTACAGAATACAGTATATACATCTGGGTTGAGTAGTGCAAGATATGTAAACATCAATACTAAAGTGGCATTAATAAAGTGACTAGTTATCCATTTATTAAAGTGGCCAATGATTTCAAGTCTGTATGTGGCAGCAGCCTCACTGTGTTAGTGGTGGCTGTTTAACAGTCTGATGGCCTTGAGATAGAAGCTGTTTTTCAGTCTCTCGGCCCCAGCTTTGATGCACCTGTACTGACCTCGCCTTCTGGATGGTAGTGGGGTGAACAGGCAGTGGCTCGGGTGGTTGTTGTCCTTAATGATCTTTTTGGCCTTCCTGTGACATCGGGTGAGCAGAGCACCAGGTTAGTATATGAATATTTAATTGCCCGTTCGCCGCGGCTGGCGATAATCCTCACTCTCCTCCCTGCCAACCCTGACACACACACACACACACACACACACACACACACACACACACACACACACACACACACACACACACACACACACACACACACACACACACACACACACACACACACACACACACACACACACACACACACACACACACACACACACACGCTTGTGAGCTCCTCCCTGCCAACCCAGAGAGCATATTTATAGGCAGCTGTATATTAAATCAGAAGAAATATAGTGGGCGGTTGTCTGTTTTGCCTTTTGTTCAGCCGTGATGATGGTTGTGGCAGGGGGCTCGTGAGTTAGGCATAAACCACAGCCGGAACCCCAGGATTGGAATGGGTAGACATGGTTTGTGTCCCAAATTGTACCCTATTACCTATATAGTACACTACATAAGCAATAGTCCCACGTATGGTATGCATCCCTGTTCTGGACCAGAATGTAATGTGCAACTCATTGGAAGAATGAAACATTCGGGGAGTAGTTGTTTTTCAGGCAAATCATATTTACAGTAGTGACACAACTGAATGTGTTTGTCATTGCCTTGGGTGGGTGGGTAATCCTCAAAAACATCTGCTTCTCCCATTTTGCTGATTCTTTGGTACAGTTGCCTTGTTTCAGATCTTGCTTTTTAAAATGGAACCTCAAACCAGAGATGGTGGCAATAGCTTTATAATATTCAGCGAATCTTAATTAACACATGGGGATGTGTAAAACTTACTCCTCAGACTGATGTGTCACCACTTGCGCCAGAGAATAGCAAAATAAAATTGTGGTGCCAACTGGTAAGATGCTTCAGGAGGGTGGTCACGTGTGCCTGTGAGGCGGGGGACGCAAGGTTGTGGCAGGTATGGGCTGAATCGGGAGGAAGTGGTACTCACCTAGCTAGCAGCGTGATGTCCTTTACACTGACATCTTTATGAATAGTTCTTGATGTATCTAGTCTACTTAGAGATGTATAATAATAATAATACATGGGACGTATATACAGTTCCTTGCAAAAGTAGTCCTCCCCCATGCCATTTTTTCTATTTTGTTGCATTTACAACCTGTAATTTGAATGGATTTTTATTTGGATTTCATGCAACTGACATACACAAAATATTCCAAATTGGTGAAATGAAATGTAAAAAAAAAAGCTTTAAAAAAAACCTTTAAAAAATAAATAAACAGAAAAGTGGTACGTGCATATGTATTCACCCACTTAAATGAGATCTGGTGCAACCAATTACCTTCAGAAGTCACATAATGAGTTAAATAAACTCCACCTGTGTGCAATCTAAGTGTCACATGACCTCAGTACATATACACATGTACTGAAAGGCCTGATAGTCTGCAACTGTCACGATCGTCGTAAGCATACTAAGACCAAAGCGCAGCGCGATATGGTTTCCACATGTTTATTAACTGAAATGCACAAAAACAATAAAGAATGAACAAATTGTGAAGACAATGGTGTGCTCACAGGCAACTACACATAAACAAGATCCCACAAACACAGGTGAGAAAAATGACTACTCAAATATGATCCCCAATTAGAGACAACGATTACCAGCTGCCTCTAATTGGGATTCATACAAAACACCAACATAGAAAAAGAAACTAGAACACAACATAGACATAGATATACTACATCACCCTCTTGTCACGCCCGGACCTACTAAACCATAGAGAAACAATGGCTCTCTATGATCAGGGTGTGACAGCAACACCCTTAAGCAAGGCACACCACCAAGCAAGCGGCACCATGAATATCAAGGAGCTCTCCAAACAGGTCAGGGACAAAGTTGTGGAGAAGTACAGATCAGGGTTGGGTTATAAAAAATATATGTAACTTTGAACAACTTTGAACTTCCAACATCCAGCACCAAAAAATCCATTGTTAAAAAACGGAAAGAATATGGCACAACAAGAAACCTGCCAAGAAAGGGCCACCCACCAAAACTCATGGACCAGGCAAGGAGGACATTAATCCGAGAGGCAATAAAGAGACCAAAGATAACCCTGAAGAAGCTGCAAAGCTCCACAGCGGAGATTGGAGTATCTGTCCACTTTAAGCCGTACACTCCACAGAGCTGTGCTTTACGGAAGAGTGGCCAGAAAAAAGCAATTGCTTAAAGAAAAAAATAGCAAACACGTTTGGTGTTTGCCAATAAGCATGTGAGAGACTCCCCAAACATATGGAAGAAGGTACTCTGGTCAGATGAGACTAAAATGTAGCTTTTTACCCATCAAGGAAAACGCTATGTCTGGCGTGAACCCAACACCTCTCATCACCCCGAGAACACCATCTCCACAGTGAAGCAAGGTGGTGGCAGCATCATGCTGTGGGGAAGTTTTTCATCACAGGGACTGGGAAACTTGAAGGAATGATGGATAGCGCTAAATACAGGGAAATGCTTTAGGGAAACCTGTTTCAGTCTTCCAGAGATTTGAGACTGGGATGGAGGTTCACCTTCCAGCAGGACAATAAACATAATCATACTGCTAAAGAAACACTCGAGTGGTTTAAGGGAAAACATTTAAATGTCTTGGAATGGCCTAGTCAAAACCCAGACCTCAATCCAATTGAGAATCTGTGGTATGACTTAAAGATTGCTGTACACCAGCGGAACCAATCCAACTTGAAGGAGCTGGAGCAGTTTTGCCGTGAAGAACGGGCAAAAATCCCAGTGGCTAGACGTGCCAAGCTTATAGAGACCCTGGGAGACTTGCAGCTGTAATTTCTGCATAGGGTGGATCTACAAAGTATTGACTTTAGTTTTTTTTTGGGGGGGGGGGTGAACAGTTATGCACACTCAAGTTTTCTGGGTCTTTTTGTCTTATTTTTTGTTTGTTTCACAATAAAAAATATTATGCATCTTGAAAGTGGTAGGCATGTTGTGTAAATCAAATGATACAAACCCCCACAAATTATATTTTAATTCCAAGTTGTAAGGCACCAAAATAGGAAAACTGCCAGGGAGGTGAATACCTTTGTTTGTCACTGTAGCTCTTTTCAAGGACCCAAAGTCGCCTTACAATTGTAGAAACTGTAGAAATTATAGAAACAAACATCAGACTTAACAAGACATGAATAAAGAGAAGGTGGGTTTAAAGAAGACATGAATAAAGAGAAGGTGGGTTTAAAGAAGACATGAATAAAGAGAGGGGTGGGCTCATAGAAGACATGAATAAAGAGAGGGGTGGACTCATAGGAGACATGAATAAAGAGAGGGGTGGGCTCATAGGAGACATGAATAAAGAGAAGGTGGGCTAATAGAAGAGATGAATAAAGAGAAGGTGGGTTAAAAGAAGACATGAATAAAGAGAGGGGTGGGCTCATAGAAGAGATGAATAAAGAGAAGGTGGGTTAAAAGAAGACATTAATAAAGAGAAGGTGGGCTCATAGAAGAGATGAATAAAGAGAGGGGGTGGGCTCAATAAAAGACATGAATAAAGAGAGGGGTGGGCTAATAAAGAGAAGAGATGAATAAAGAGAAGGTGGGTTAAAAGAAGACATGAATAAAGAGAGGGGTGGGCTCATAGAAGAGATGAATAAAGAGAGGGGTGGGCTCATAGAAGACATGAATAAAGAGAGGGGTGGGCTAATAGAAGAGATGAATAAAGAGAAGGTGGGTTTAAAGAAGACATGAATAAAGAGAGGGGTGGGCTCATAGAAGACATGAATAAAGAGAGGGGTGGGCTAATAGAAGAGATGAATAAAGAGAAGGTGGGTTTAAAGAAGACATGAATAAAGAGAGGGGTGGGCTCATAGAATACATGAATAAAGAGAGAGGTGGGCTCATAGAAGACATGAATAAAGAGAAGGTGGGTTTAAAGAAGACATGAATAAAGAGAGGGGTGGGCTCATAGAAGAGATGGATAAAGAGAAGGTGGGTTAAAAGAAGACATGAATAAAGAGAGAGGTGGGCTCATAGAAGAGATGAATAAAGAGAAGGTGGGTTAAAAGAAGACATTAATAAAGAGAAGGTGGGCTCATAGAAGAGATGAATAAAGAGAGGGGTGGGCTCATAGAAGACATGAATAAAGAGAGGGGTGGGCTAATAGAAGAGATGAATAAAGAGAAGGTGGGTTAAAAGAAGACATGAATAAAGAGAGGGGTGGGCTCATAGAAGAGATGAATAAAGAGAGGGGTGGGCTCATAGAAGACATGAATAAAGAGAGGGTGGGCTAGAAGAGATGAATAATAAAGAAATAAAGACATGAATAAAGAGAAGGTGGGTTTAAAGAAGACATGAATAAAGAGAGGGGTGGGCTCATAGAAGAGATGAATAAAGAGAAGGTGGGTTAAAAGAAGACATGAATAAAGAGAGAGGTGGGCTCATAGAAGAGATGAATAAAGAGAAGGTGGGTTTAAAGAAGACATTAATAAAGAGAGGGGTGGGCTCATAGAAGAGATGAATAAGGAGAAGGTGGGTTAAAAGAAGACATGAATAAAGAGAGGGGTGGGCTCATAGAATACATGAATAAAGAGAAGGTGGGTTAAAAGAAGACATGAATAAAGAGAGAGGTGGGCTCATAGAAGAGATGAATAAAGAGAAGGTGGGTTTAAAGAAGACATTAATAAAGAGAGGGGTGGGCTCATAGAAGAGATGAATAAAGAGAAGGTGGGTTAAAAGAAGACATGAATAAAGAGAGAGGTGGGCTCATAGAAGAGATGAATAAAGAGAAGGTGGGTTTAAAGAAGACATGAATAAAGAGAGGGGTGGGCTCATAGAAGAGATGAATAAAGAGAAGGTGGGTTAAAAGAAGACATGAATAAAGAGAGAGGTGGGCTCATAGAAGAGATGAATAAAGAGAAGGTGGGTTTAAAGAAGACATTAATAAAGAGAGGGGTGGGCTCATAGAAGAGATGAATAAGGAGAAGGTGGGTTAAAAGAAGACATGAATAAAGAGAGGGGTGGGCTCATAGAAGAGATGAATAAAGAGAGGGGTGGGCTCATAGAAGACATGAATAAAGAGAGAGGTGGGCTCATAGAATACATGAATAAAGAGAGAGGTGGGCTCATAGAAGACATGAATAAATAGAAGGTGGGTTTAAAGAAGACATGAATAAAGAGAGGGGTGGGCTCATAGAAGACATGAATAAAGAGAGGGGTGGGCTCATAGAATACATGAATAAAGAGAGAGGTGGGCTCATAGAAGACATGAATAAATAGAAGGTGGGTTTAAAGAAGACATGAATAAAGAGAGGGGTGGGCTCATAGAAGACATGAATAAAGAGAGGGGTGGGCTCATAGAAGACATGAATAAAGAGAGAGGTGGGCTCATAGAAGATATGAATAAAGAGAGGGGTGGGCTCATAGAAGACATGAATAAAGAGAGAGGTGGGCTCATAGAAGACATGAATAAAGAGAGGGGTGGGCTCATAGGAGACATGAATAAAGAGAGAGGTGGGCTCATAGAAGAGATGAATAAAGAGAAGGTGGGTTTAAAGAAGACATGAATAAAGAGAGGGGTGGGCTCATAGAATACATGAATAAAGAGAGAGGTGGGCTCATAGAAGACATGAATAAAGAGAAGGTGGGTTTAAAGAAGACATGAATAAAGAGAGGGGTGGGCTCATAGAATACATGAATAAAGAGAGGGGTCGGCTCATAGAAGACATGAATAAAGAGAGGGGTGGGCTCATAGAAGACATGAATAAAGAGAGGGGTTGGCTCATAGAAGACATTAATAAAGAGAGGGGTGGGCTCATAGAAGACATGAATAAAGAGAGGGGTGGGCTCATAGAAGACATTAATAAAGAGAGGGGTGGGCTCATAGAAGACATGAATAAAGAGAGGGGTGGGCTCATAGAAGACATGAATAAAGAGAGGGGTGGGCTCATGGAAAACATGAATAAAGAGAGGGGTGGGCTCATAGAAGACATGAATAAAGAGAAGGGTGGGCTAATAGAAGAGATGAATAAAGAGAAGGTGGGTTAAAAGAAGACATGAATAAAGAGAGGGGTGGGCTCATAGAAGACATGAATAAAGAGAAGGTGGGTTTAAAGAAGACATGAATAAAGAGAGGGGTGGGCTCATAGAAGAGATGAATAAAGAGAAGGTGGGTTAAAAGAAGACATGAATAAATAGAGGGGTGGGCTCATAGAATACATGAATAAAGAGAGAGGTGGGCTCATAGAAGACATGAATAAATAGAAGGTGGGTTTAAAGAAGACATGAATAAAGAGAGGGGTGGGCTCATAGAAGACATGAATAAAGAGAGGGGTGGGCTCATAGAAGACATGAATAAAGAGAGAGGTGGGCTCATAGAAGATATGAATAAAGAGAGGGGTGGGCTCATAGAAGACATGAATAAAGAGAAGGTGGGTTAAAAGAAGACATGAATAAATAGAGGGGTGGGCTCATAGGAGACATGAATAAAGAGAGAGGTGGGCTCATAGAAGAGATGAATAAAGAGAAGGTGGGTTTAAAGAAGACATGAATAAAGAGAGGGGTGGGCTCATAGAATACATGAATAAAGAGAGAGGTGGGCTCATAGAAGACATGAATAAAGAGAGGGTGGGTTTAAAGAAGACATGAATAAAGAGAGGGGTGGGCTCATAGAAGACATGAATAAAGAGAGGGGTGGGCTCATAGAAGACATGAATAAAGAGAGGGTGGGCTCATAGAAGAGATGAATAAAGAGAAGGTGGGCTTATGAAGACATGAATAAAGAGAGGGGTGGGCTCATAGAAGACATGAATAAAGAGAGGTGGGCTCATAGAAGACATGAATAAAGAGAAGGTGGGTTTAAAGAAGACATGAATAAAGAGAGGGTGGGCTCATAGAATACATGAATAAAGAGAGGGGTGGGCTCATAGAAGACATGAATAAAGAGAAGGTGGGTTTAAAGAAGACATGAATAAAGAGAGGTGGGCTCATAGAAGACATGAATAAAGAGAGGGGTGGGCTCATAGAGACATGAATAAAGAGAGAGGTGGGCTCATAGAAGAGATGAATAAAGAGAAGGTGGGTTTAAAGAAGACATGAATAAAGAGAGGGGTGGGCTCATAGAATACATGAATAAAGAGAGGGTGGGCTCATAGAAGACATGAATAAAGAGAGGGTGGGTTTAGAAGACATGAATGAATAAAGAGACATTAATAAAGAGAGGTGGGCTCATAGAAGACATGAATAAAGAGAGGGGTGGGCTCATAGAAGACATGAATAAAGAGAGGGGTGGGCTCATAGAAGACATGAATAAAGAGAGGGGTGGGCTCATAGAAGACATGAATAAAGAGAAGGGTGGGCTAATAGAAGAGATGAATAAAGAGAAGGTGGGTTAAAAAGAAGACATGAATAGAAGACATGAATAAAGAGAGGGGTGGGCTTAAAGAAGACATGAATAAAGAGAGGGGTGGGCTCATAGAAGAGATGAATAAAGAGAAGGTGGGTTAAAAGAAGACATGAATAAAGAGAGGGGTGGGCTCATAGAAAACATGAATAAAGAGAGAGGTGGGCTCATAGAAGACATGAATAAAGAGAAGGTGGGTTTAAAGAAGACATGAATAAAGAGAGGGGTGGGCTCAAAGAAGACATGAATAAAGAGAGGGGTGGGCTCATAGAAGACATGAATAAAGAGAAGGTGGGTTTAAAGAAGACATGAATAAAGAGAGGGGTGGGCTCATAGAAGAGATGAATAAAGAGAAGGTGGGTTAAAAGAAGACATGAATAAATAGAGGGGTGGGCTCATAGAATACATGAATAAAGAGAGAGGTGGGCTCATAGAAGACATGAATAAATAGAAGGTGGGTTTAAAGAAGACATGAATAAAGAGAGGGGTGGGCTCATAGAAGACATGAATAAAGAGAGGGGTGGGCTCATAGAAGACATGAATAAAGAGAGAGGTGGGCTCATAGAAGATATGAATAAAGAGAGGGGTGGGCTCATAGAAGACATGAATAAAGAGAGAGGTGGGCTCATAGAAGACATGAATAAAGAGAGGGGTGGGCTCATAGGAGACATGAATAAAGAGAGAGGTGGGCTCATAGAAGAGATGAATAAA
The DNA here is from genome assembly GCF_021184085.1 of Oncorhynchus gorbuscha. NCBI lineage: Eukaryota > Metazoa > Chordata > Actinopteri > Salmoniformes > Salmonidae > Oncorhynchus > Oncorhynchus gorbuscha. Next base: position 12,253,786 of record NC_060173.1, read on the forward strand.
GAGAAGGTGGGTTTAAAGAAGACATGAATAAAGAGAGGGGTGGGCTCATAGAATACATGAATAAAGAGAGAGGTGGGCTCATAGAAGACATGAATAAAGAGAAGGTGGGTTTAAAGAAGACATGAATAAAGAGAGGGGTGGGCTCATAGAATACATGAATAAAGAGAGGGGTCGGCTCATAGAAGACATGAATAAAGAGAGGGGTGGGCTCATAGAAGACATGAATAAAGAGAGGGGTTGGCTCATAGAAGACATTAATAAAGAGAGGGGTGGGCTCATAGAAGACATGAATAAAGAGAAGGTGGGTTTAAAGAAGACATGAATAAAGAGAGGGGTGGGCTCATAGAATACATGAATAAAGAGAGAGGTGGGCTCATAGAAGACATGAATAAAGAGAAGGTGGGTTTAAAGAAGACATGAATAAAGAGAGGGGTGGGCTCATAGAATACATGAATAAAGAGAGGGGTCGGCTCATAGAAGACATGAATAAAGAGAGGGGTGGGCTCATAGAAGACATGAATAAAGAGAGGGGTTGGCTCATAGAAGACATTAATAAAGAGAGGGGTGGGCTCATAGAAGACATGAATAAAGAGAGGGGTGGGCTCATAGAAGACATTAATAAAGAGAGGGGTGGGCTCATAGAAGACATGAATAAAGAGAGGGGTGGGCTCATAGAAGACATGAATAAAGAGAGGGGTGGGCTCATGGAAAACATGAATAAAGAGAGAGGTGGGCTCATAGAAGACATGAATAAAGAGAAGGTGGGTTTAAAGAAGACATGAATAAAGAGAGGGGTGGGCTCATAGAAGAGATGAATAAAGAGAAGGTGGGTTAAAAGAAGACATGAATAAATAGAGGGGTGGGCTCATAGAATACATGAATAAAGAGAGAGGTGGGTTTAAAGAAGACATGAATAAAGAGAGGGGTGGGCTCATAGAAGACATGAATAAATAGAAGGTGGGTTTAAAGAAGACATGAATAAAGAGAGGGGTGGGCTCATAGAAGACATGAATAAAGAGAGGGGTGGGCTCATAGAAGACATGAATAAAGAGAGAGGTGGGCTCATAGAAGATATGAATAAAGAGAGGGGTGGGCTCATAGAAGACATGAATAAAGAGAGAGGTGGGCTCATAGAAGACATGAATAAAGAGAGGGGTGGGCTCATAGGAGACATGAATAAAGAGAGAGGTGGGCTCATAGAAGAGATGAATAAAGAGAAGGTGGGTTTAAAGAAGACATGAATAAAGAGAGGGGTGGGCTCATAGAATACATGAATAAAGAGAGAGGTGGGCTCATAGAAGACATGAATAAAGAGAAGGTGGGTTTAAAGAAGACATGAATAAAGAGAGGGGTGGGCTCATAGAATACATGAATAAAGAGAGGGGTCGGCTCATAGAAGACATGAATAAAGAGAGGGGTGGGCTCATAGAAGACATGAATAAAGAGAGGGGTTGGCTCATAGAAGACATTAATAAAGAGAGGGGTGGGCTCATAGAAGACATGAATAAAGAGAGGGGTGGGCTCATAGAAGACATTAATAAAGAGAGGGGTGGGCTCATAGAAGACATGAATAAAGAGAGGGGTGGGCTCATAGAAGACATGAATAAAGAGAGGGGTGGGCTCATGGAAAACATGAATAAAGAGAGGGGTGGGCTCATAGAAGACATGAATAAAGAGAGGGTGGGCTCATAGAAGACATTAATAAAGAGAGGGGTGGGCTCATAGAAGACATGAATAAAGAGAGGGGTGGGCTCATAGAAGACATGAATAAAGAGGGGTGGGCTCATAGAAGACATGAATAAAGAGAGGGGTGGGCTCATAGAAGACATTAATAAAGAGAGGGGTGGGCTCATGGAAAACATGAATAAAGAGAGGGGTGGGCTCATAGAAGACATGAATAAAGAGAGGGGTGGGCTCATAGAAGACATGAATAAAGAGAGGGGTGGGCTCATAGAAGACATGAATAAAGAGAGGGGTGGGCTCATAGAAGACATGAATAAAGAGAGGGGTGGGCTCATATAAGACATGAATAAAGAGAAGGTGGGTTTAAAGAAGACATTAATAAAGAGAAGGTGGGCTCATAGAAGAGATGAATAAAGAGAAGGTGGGTTAAAAGAAGACATTAATAAAGAGAGGGGTGGGCTCATAGAAGACATGAATAAAGAGAGGGGTGGGCCCATAGAAGACATGAATAAAGAGAGGGGTGGGCCCATAGAAGACATGAATAAAGAGAGGGGTGGGCCCATAGAAGACATGAATAAAGAGAGGGGTGGGCCCATAGAAGACATGAATAAAGAGAGGGGTGGGCTCATATAAGACATGAATAAAGAGAAGGTGGGTTTAAAGAAGACATTAATAAAGAGAAGGTGGGCTCATAGAAGAGATGAATAAAGAGAGGGGTGGGCTCATAGAAGACATGAATAAAGAGAGGGGTGGGCTCATAGAAGAGATGAATAAAGAGAGGGGTGGGTTCTTAGAAGACATGAATAAAGAGAGAGGTGGGCTCATAGAAGACATGAATAAAGAGAGGGGTGGGCTCATATAAGACATGAATAAAGAGAAGGTGGGTTTAAAGAAGACATTAATAAAGAGAAGGTGGGCTCATAGAAACCATGAATAAAGAGAGGGGTGGGCTCATAGAAGACATGAATAAAGAGAGGGGTGGGTTCTTAGAAGACATGAATAAAGAGAGAGGTGGGCTCATAGAAGACATGAATAAAGAGAGGGGTGGGCTCATAGAAGACATGAATAAAGAGAAGGTGGGTTTAAAGAAGACATTAATAAAGAGAAGGTGGGCTCATAGAAACCATGAATAAAGAGAGGGGTGGGCTCATAGAAGACATGAATAAAGAGAGGGGTGGGTTCTTAGAAGACATGAATAAAGAGAGGGGTGGGCTCATAGAAGACATGAATAAAGAGAGGGGTGGGCTCATAGAAGACATGAATAAAGAGAGGGGTGGGCTCATAGAAGACATGAATAAAGAGAGGGGTGCTCATAGAAGACATAAATAATATATAATAATATAATAATATATGCCATTTAGAAGACATAAATCAAAGATGGGTGGTCCCGGGATCGAACCCACTACCCTGGCGTTACAAGCGCCATGCTCTACCAACTGAGCTACATAGAAGACATGAATAAAGAGAGGGGTGGGTTCTTAGAAGACATGAATAAAGAGAGGGGTGGGCCCATAGAAGACATGAATAAAGAGAGGGGCGGGCTCATATAAGACATGAATAAAGAGAAGGTGGGTTAAAAGAAGACATGAATAAAGAGAGAGGTGGGCTCATAGAAGACATAAATAAAGAGAGGGGTGGGCTCATAGAAGACATGAATAAAGAGAAGGTGGGTTTAGAGAAGACATTAATAAAGAGAAGGTGGGCTCATAGAAACCATGAATAAAGAGAGGGGTGGGCTCATAGAAGACATGAATAAAGAGAAGGTGGGTTTAGAGAAGACATTAATAAAGAGAAGGTGGGCTCATAGAAACCATGAATAAAGAGAGAGGTGGGCTCATAGAAGACATGAATAAAGAGAGGGGTGGGCTCATAGAAGAGATGAATAAAGAGAGAGGTGGGCTCATAGAAGACATGAATAAAGAGAAGGTGGGTTTAAAGAAGACATGAATAAAGAGAGGGGTGGGTTCATAGAAGACATGAATAAAGAGAGGGGTGGGTTCTTAGAAGACATGAATAAAGAGAGGGGTGGGCTCATAGAAGACATGAATAAAGAGAGGGGTGGGCTCATAGAAGACATGAATAAAGAGAGGGGTGGGCTCATAGAAGACATGAATAAAGAGAGGGGTGGGCTCATAGAAGACATAAATAAAGAGAAGGTGGGCTCATAGAAGACATGAATAAAGAGAGGGGTGGGTTCTTAGAAGACATGAATAAAGAGAGGGGTGGGCTCATAGAAGACATGAATAAAGAGAGGGGTGGGCTCATAGAAGACATGAATAAAAAGAGGGGTGGGCTCATAGAAGACATGAATAAAGAGAGGGGTGGGCTCATAGAAGACATGAATAAAGAGAGGGGTGGGCTCATAGAAGACATGAATAAAGAGAGGGGTGGGCTCATAGAAGACATGAATAAAGAGAGGGGTGGGCTCATAGAAGACATAAATAAAGAGAGGGGTGGGCTCATAGAAGACATGAATAAAGAGAGGGGTGGGTTCTTAGAAGACATGAATAAAGAGAGGGGTGGGCTCATAGAAGACATGAATAAAGAGAGGGGTGGGCTCATAGAAGACATGAATAAAGAGAGGGCTGGGCTCATAGAATACATGAATAAAGAGAAGGGTGGGCTCATAGAAGACATGAATAAAGAGAGGGGTGGACTCATAGAAGGGAAAGAGAGTGATGTATCAGTGTATGGGGAAGGGTGGGCTCATAGAAGACATGAATAAAGAGAGGGGTGGACTCATAGAAGGGAAAGAGAGTGATGTATCAGTGTATGGGGAAGGTTGTTTCCATATATACCCTGTTTAGGGTAGAGGGTAATGTAAGGGTTAGTTATATGAGGGAAGAGGACAAATAAGGAATTCCCCATGTTGATATCAAACAGTGGCCTTATTGATATTCACCCATTCTGTACAGTCAAATGGGCCTTAGAAGTGAACATTTACAGCATTTCAGTGGAGTATGTTGTACATCTGTAGTTAACCTAGATCTACCTTTCCCTCCAGCTCTCCCACGGGAACTGAACACAAGTCCGTTGTTGTGAAAGAGTCAAGACTTCATATTTTCACTTTCTGAATGCACTCAACACAGAGCGGAAAATGATTACCGTACTTGAACATAAGAGGGAACATTTCGAACTGATTGCTTATGCTTTTACAGTACCGTATTTCAAACTGAACAAAAACGTTTATTGGCTTAAGTAAGTGGATTCTGGTATGTAGTGTTGTAAGTGGAAACAGGTGTGTTCAGAGATCTGGGTGGTGGGTTAAAGTGCAGTACAGACACATTACCACAGTATCTGTCTGTCTACAGACACACAGTATATCTTTCAGTATTTGCAAAGGCTTGGTCATTTCCTGTAAAGTATGTTCTTTATGTCCTCTGTTACACAACGTCATTTACAGAATTAAAAAAATATGTTCTACAATATAGCAGTTCACTTAACTGAACAGGGAAAATGGATAGAGAACCCCACTTCCTATGATCATCATATTGCATAATGTGGCTGTATGTTTCAACTTACATTACCGGTCAAACGTTTTAGAACACCTACTCATTCAAGGGTTTTTCGCTATTTTTACTATTTTCTACATTTTATAATAAGAGTGAAGACATCAAAACATTGAAATAACACATATGGAATCATGTAGTAACCAAAAAAGTGTTAAACAAATCAAAATATATTTTATATTTGAGATTCTTCAAATAGCCACCCTCTGCCTTGATGACAGCTTTGCACACTCTTGGCATTCTCTCAACCAACTTCATGAGGTAGTCACATGGAATGCATTTCAATTAACAGGTGTGCCTTCCTAAAGGTTAATTAGTGGAATAGATTTCCTTCCTAATGCATTTGAGGCAATCAGTTTGTGTTGTGACAAGGTAGGGGGGTATACAGAACATAGCCCTATTTGGTAAAAGACCAAGTCCACATTATGGCAAGAACAGCTCAAATAAGAAATGAGAAATGACAGTCCATCATGAAGGTCAGTCAATACGGAAAAAATGTAAGAACTTTGAACGTTTCTTAAAGTGCAGTCGCAAAAACCCTGAAGCGCTTTGATGAAACTGGCTCTCATGAGTACTGCCAAAAGGAATGGAAGAACCAGAGTTACCTCTGCTGCAACGGATAAATTCATTAGAGTTACCAGCCTCAGAAATTGCAGCTCAAATAAATGCTTCACAGAGTCAAGCACATCTCAACATCAACTGTTCAGAGCAGACTGTGTGAATTAGCCCTTCATGGTTGAATTGCTGCAAAGAAACCACTACTAAAGGACACCAATAAGAAGAAGAGGTTTTTCTTGGGCCAAGAAACACGAGCAATGGACATTAGACCGGTGGAAATTTGTCCTTTGGTCTGAGGTCCAACCGACGTGTCTTCGTGAGACGTGGTGTGGGTGAACGGATGATCTCTGCACGTGTTGTTCCCACCGTGAAGCATGGAGGAGGAGGTGTTGTGGTATGGGGGAGCATTGCTGTTTACACTGTCTGTGATTTATTTAGAATTCAAGGCACACTTAACCAGCATGGCTACCACAGCATTCTGCAGTAATACGCCATCCCATCTGGTTTGCGCTTAGTAGGAATATCATTTGATTTTCAACAGGACAGTGACCCAACATACCTCCATGCTGTGTAAGGGCTATTTGACCAAGAAGGAGAGTGATGGAGTGCTGCATCAGATGACCTGGCCTCCACAATCACCCAACCTCAACCCAATTGAGATCGTTTGAGATGACTTGGACTGCAGTGTGAAGGAAAAGCAGCCAACAAGTGCTCAGCATATGTGGGAACTCCTTCAAGACTGTTGGAAAAGCATTGTAGATTAATCTGTTTTAAAGAATGCCAAGAGCGTGCAAAGCTGTCATCAAGGCAAAGGGTGGCTACTTTAAAGAATCTCAAATATACAATATATTTGGATTTTTATATATATACAGTGGGGAGAACAAGTATTTGATACACTGCCGATTTTGCAGGTTTTCCTACTTACAAAGCATATAGAGGTCTGTATTTTTTTAATCATCGGTACACTTCAACCGTGAGAGATGGAATCTAAAGATAAAATCCAGAAAATCACATTGTATGATTTTTAAGTAATTCATTAGCATTTTACTGCATGACATAAGTATTTGATACATCAGAGTATCTTCAATGCTTTGTTTGCAATTACAGAGATCATACGTTTCCTGTAGTTCTTGACCAGGTTTGCACACACTGCAGCAGGGATTTTGGCCCACTCCTCCATACAGAGCTTCTCCAGATCTTTCAGGTTTCGGGGCTGTCGCTGGGCAATACAGACTTTGAGCTCCCTCCAAAAATGTTCTATTGGGTTCAGGTCTGGAGACTGGCTAGGCCACTCCAGGACCTTGAGATGCTTCTTACGGAGCCACTCCTTAGTTGCCCTGGCTGTGTGTTTCGGGTCGTTGTCATGATGGAAGACCCAGCCACGACCCATCTTCAATGCTCTTACTGAGGGAAGGAGGTCGTTGACCAAGATCTCGCGATACATGGCCCCATCCATCCTCCCCTCAATACGGTGCAGTCGTCCTGTCCCCTTTGCAGAAAAGCTTCCCCAAAGAATGATGCTTCCTCTATGCTTCACGGTTGGGATGGTGTTCTTGGGGTTGTACTTCTTCTTCCTCCAAACATGGCGAGTGGAGTTTAGACCAAAAAGCTCTATTTTTGTCTCATCAGACCACATGACCTTCTCCCATTCCTCCTCTGGATCATCCAGATGGTCATTGGCAAACTTCAGACGGGCCTGGACATGCCCTGGCTTGAGCAGGGGGACCTTGCGTGCGCTGCAGGATTTTAATCCATGACGGCGTAGTGTGTTACTAATGGTTTTCTTTGAGACTGAGGTCCCAGCTCTCTTTAGGTAATTGACCAGGTCCTGCCGTGTAGTTCTGGGCTGATCCCTCATCTTCCTCATGATCATTGATGCCCCACGAGGTGAGATCTTGCATGGAGCCCCAGACCGAGGGTGATTGTCTGTCATCTTGAACTTCTTCCATGTTATAATAATTGCACCAACAGTTGTTGCCTTCTCACCAAGCTGCTTGCCTATTGTCCTGTAGACCATCCCAGCCTTGTGCAATTTTATCCCTTACACAGCTCTCTGGTCTTGGCCATTGTGGAGAGGTTGGAGTCTGTTTGATTGACAGGTCAATCTGTGTGTGGACAGGTCTCTTTTATACAGGTAACGAGTTAAAACAGGTGCAGTTAATACAGGTAATGAGTGGAGAACAGGAGGGCTTCTTAAAGAAAAACGAACAGGTCTGTGAGAGCCGGAATTCTTACTGGTTGGTAGGTGATCAAATACTTATGTCAGGCAATAAAATGCAAATTAATTATTTAAAATTCATACGATGTGATTTTCTGGATTTTTGTTTTAGACTGTTCTCTCACAGTTGAGGTTTACCTATGATAAAAATTACAGAGCTCTACATGCTTTGTATGTCGGAAAACCTGCAAAATCTGCAGTGTATCAAATACTTGTATATATATATATATATATATTTGACACTTTTTTGGTTACTGCATGATTCCATATGAGTTATTTCATAGTGTTGATGTCTTCACTATTATTCTACAATGTAGAAAATAGTAAAAATAAAGAAAAACCCTTGAATGAGTAGATGTTCTAAAACTTTTGACCGGTAGCCTACTTTGTGACGTTCTGTTTGTTCAGGTAGTCAGTCAGTACTTTAGCGGTAGGCTGCCTTGCTGGTAAGGTGTGTGCACTTACCACACACCTTAGTTACATAAGGGTTCAATGAAAGGAACTTGCCTTTGTCAAGCAAGCAAGCAAACACACACACACGTACACATGCGCACACACACACACGTGCACACACATGCGCGCGCACACACACACACACACACTCTCTAAACAAGACAGACCTGGAGGGTCTTTGCTCATCAGACCTTGTGAACAGAAAAGGCCTATTTGTGTGAGATGGAATTTGTGTCTTGTTTTTGAAGAAGGGAGATGACTGTGAATGTACAGAGAATATCAGTTGTATTAAACCACATACTACTAATCACTGAATTTAAAAATGTTTTTACTACAGAGGTATAAGAGCAACTTAATAATGTAAAGTGTCACCAAGAACGTCAATGAAGGCCAGCTTTAGGGTTTAGAATAGTTCCCCCTTCACACCACTTTGACATGCCTCTTGGTATCTAACGGTGGAATCTGTGGAATGGCGGAGGCCGCCTGTCAGATTTATACTCTCCAGATTGTCTTAGATCTTCCTGTAATCCAACAAAGATGTGTCCTATATCTCTGCTAATAAATGGAACAGCATTGTATTCTGCGTTAGTGCTGCGGTGAACATCAGTCATCAGAGATCACTGCTAAGTCATCATGACAACCAGCGTCTGCACAGACACACAGCCAGGTATCTCAGTCCAGGCTGAGGTAAGTCTAAATGCCTGTGTTATGTCCAACTTTAAAAGCCAAGTGCACAATGTTAATAAAGGGGGATTTACACGCACACAAACATACACACACACTAAGCCTTTATGAAACCAGAGCCTTATGAATTAACTAGCGGATTAAGGTATCGCTGGGTTAAGGTACTACTGGGTTAAAGTATTGCTGGGTTAAGGTACTACTGGGTTAAAGTATTGCTGGGCGTAGGTACTACTGGGTTAAAGTATTGTTGGGTTAAGGTATCACTGGGTTATTGCTGGGTTAAGGTATTGCTGGGTTAAGGTATTGCCGGGTTAAGGTGCTACTGGGTTAAAGTATTGCTGGGTTAAATTATTGCTGGGTTAAGGTATTGCTGGGTTAAAGTATTGTTGGGTTAAGGTATCAATGGGTTAAGATATTGCTGGGTTATGAACAATTTAGAATGTCACAAAGGGCTTGAGTCTGAGGTTGTAAGCCAAGGCAACAATTACCAGCTAGGGGAGGGAGGGTCATTAGTCTGAGACATGCTGCCCACTGCCCATGTTCCAGACTCAACCCCCCCCCCCTCCAGCCAGATCTGTGTCTGCTGTCTTGAACAATTCCTATTTTCATTGTCACGCAAGACAGTTAAAACTGATTTGGGATCAGGCTATGTTCACCCTGTTCCCTTGGCAAGCAATACGCTCCGGAGATCAGCCATCCACAGGAAGTGGCCAGGGTGGGCCTTGCTATGTTGGTGGCTTTAGACGTTTCAACCTCTGGGTGGCTGCTTGGCCTGAAGAGAGAGAGAGAGAGGGAGAGCAGTTTCAGATCTGCCCTGGTGGATGTGGAGATTGTATCTAAAAGGGTTTGGCGTGCTTCACTCAGCTCTGCTCTCCAAGATGTTCTGCTTTTTACCAAAGGCATTTTCCTGTCAACCAACGGATCAGGTTCAATTGTGGTTTATAACATGGAGTTTTAAAAAATGAACCTGGGCTGGGTGTTCATATAAACAATGAACAGTATTTCAAATAACGGTTTACTATGAATGATATGGAATGTGATAATACCATTACTCCCACTAACCTGTGCCCCTGCACACTGACTTGGTACCGGTACCCCCTGTATATAGCCTCGATTTTGTTACTTTATTGTGATACATTTTATTACATTTTTTACTTTAGTTTATTTAGTAAATATTTTCTTAACCCTATTTTCTTATAACTGCTATGTTGGTTAAGGGCTTGTAAGTAAGCATGTCACGGTAAGGTCTACCTGTTGTATTGTATATACTGCCATCCTCCTCCTCTCTTCATTCCTGGATGGTGTGCCCACATGTAGTTTATCATAGATGTTATGGGATAGGCTGTAAATGCCTTGGATTGGCATCTCCCTTTGGAAAAGTCCTGGTTCTAGAGGTGTAGCCTCTATACCCTCAGACATCTTCTAGAAGATCTGTAGCGTGGGAGGATCTTACAACACTGCTTTCAAACAACTCCAGTATGTCTGGCTTAAATGTTAAGAATAATATTTTGTATCTGAAACTGATAATATAGAGTAAAAAAAATAAACAAGAAATGAACCCCAAAGTCAACTGAATGAATGCATTGTTTGTAGATTTTGTTGTGGTGATGAAATACGGTATTCCCACTGAACTACTTACCACTCTCAAATGGTATCGTTCAAAAAGTTACTCGAATCACATATTTACTTTGCTAGCTTTGCATTCTGTAATTACATACAATGATGAGTTGGGTCATGGACAATTCATACCTTGAGATTTGTACAAACCTTGTTAGGGAATACCTGGCAACATCAGCCTCGTTCTAGGTTGACTTACTTTGGTTGACTCAGAGTTCTCCTTCTTCAATGGTAATCTAGAGCACGACAGTCCGAATTAGAGCATGAAATCTGTTAGGCTTGACCTCTGATCCTGACCAATCCTTGATGTACCCTTAAGCTCGGTCGTTGACTTAGCTGGGGTTAAAGACCTGGGTCTTCATTAGGGCACACAACTGGAAGACGTTCCAAAACCTTTTACAACGGAAAACCGAAAACGAGCGTTTCTTATTGGACAAGTCCAGGGAGTCCCTCCTTGTTTTGGTCTGTTTTCTTCAGTTTGGTGCCTAGCGAACAAGATCCGATGTCTGCTAGGTCAGGGGTATTTCAATGTACTTGTAAACAGGGAAGTAGAGTTGATCGCAGGGTGAAGCTTTCTGTGCATAGTCAGATTTGGCTCTGATTAGAGAGAAGGCCAGGTTTGGTCAGTGTATTACATCTCAGTCACCAACCTCTACGGTGTTTAAACCCTTAACAGAGCGGAGGTGAAGATATTCAAGTCAGAGAAACCTTATTGTTCCTAATTCTCTTTCATCAAATTGACTGGTTGGTCCTGTCTGGTCCCAGATCTGTTTGTGCTGTAGAGCCAACTCATATGGTCGTTGTCATTGCCTAACATGGAGAGATTTGGGATCATGTTGGGTTGGTCCAATGAGGTTTTATACAAAGAGGGGTGGATCAGATCACACATCTGGATTAATTTGATATTTTTTCAGTGATTTATCTATGAAACCCTGCTTAAGGAGGATGCTTGTGTAGCATGATGTCATAGAGATTTAAATCGTTTGGGCCAGTGTAGTGGATCATCATCCAAGTGAAATACACTGAACTAAATGCACACAGTGTAGCTGTACTTGTCACGTTTTTATATACACTACACAATCAAAAGTTTGGACACACCTACTCGTTCCAGGGTTTTTCTTTATTTTTACTCTTTTCTACAATGTAGAAAATAGTTTTTTTTTTTAATAAAGAAAATAGAAAATAGTAAAAAATAAAGAAAATCCCTTGAATGAGTAGGTGTGTCCAAACCTTTGACTGGTGCTGTAGATCCAACTTCATATCATATAAATAAATGTTTTGTCCAACATGACTCAGCCTCATAATTATTTTCAAGACAATAAACACCCTCCACATAACCAACAACATAACATTCCCTCAGTCTTCACTCTGCGCAATACTCCACATAATTAGTCTCTACTTGCCATGCTTTTCATTCCGTCGGCTTCGTAATGACTACCTCTAGCCGCCCCATAAGTCCTCTTCAGAACTGTTACGGACATTTCTGCAACAACAGGATGCTTTTTAACTGTACTGTGCCTCAGTTTGGTATACTCAAAGAAAATTCACAAAGCATGAAAGTGAAATGACTGAGGGATGGGAAATGTATAAAAATAATCAGTTCTAATTGTGTTTTTAATTCATTCTAATTAATTGTGCCATTCACGCTCTCCCAAAAGAGAGGGCTACCGAACAGAAGATGACAGTTTTCTAACCAAATAGAAGGTAAATAAAGAGAGTACTCAGTAACAGCAGGATCGTCTCGGTCCATAATACATTAGGAAATAGCTTGCAGGAGTTAGAAGTTGTCACACAGAAAAGGAAGATATTGGTGCAATATAGTACACACAGTCCCATGCTGGAGATATCGAAAACTGATGAGTGACACATTGCATCTCTATAGAATGAAACACGGAGACTACGGATGTCATGTTTGTCATTTATTATCATGTCTTGTCCCTGTGCTCCCCATTCTGTTCGTTTCCCTCTGCTGGTCTTATTGGGTTCTTTCCCTCTTTCTATCCCTCTCTCTCCCCCTCCCCCTCTCACTCTCTCGCTCTCTCTTCTCTCTATCGTTCCGTTCCTGCTCCCAGCTGTTCCTATTCCCCTAATCATCATTTAGTCTTCCCACACCTGTTCCCGATCCTTTCCCCTGATTAGAGTCCCTATTTATTCCTTTGTGTTCCGTTCCTGTCCCGTCGGTTCCTTGTTTAGTATTCACCATGCTGTGATTGTGTTTCGCCCTGTCCTGTCGTGTTTTTGCCTTCATCAGATGCTGCGTGTGAGCAGGTGTCTCTGTCTACTACGGCCTGCGCCTACCCGAAGCGACCTGCAGTCTGTGGCCGCTTCTCTTGTTATTCCCCTCTACAGACTAGAGGATTTCTGTTATTCCCTGTTTGGACTTGAATAAACTCTGTTTCTGTTAAGTCGCTTTTGGGTCCTCTATCACCTGCATGACAACGGACTAAATCAAATCTGGTGTATTAGCTCATAGTGAATCTAAGATAAGCTTATAGATGGCAATCGTCTCAATGACCATCTCAGTGGTCATTGTTTTTGAATCATTCAAGATGAATGGCCTGAAAACTAAAACATATGAGTGGAGTGGAGCTGTAGCTGTAGGAAGCTGTAGCTGTAGGAAGCTGTAGCTAATTAAGCCTACCATTAATGGCATTTTCAAACAGACACTGTGACATCTGAGTGAATTGCTTCTCAGATAGAGACTATTGGAGGGAGTTCAAGCAAACCAAAAGGATTTTATTCATGAGGAAACAATGAGCAGGAGAAAGGAAGCCGGCTAGGAAGAGACAGAAACAGTTATCGAGTTAATAAAATCACCCGACAGCTAGGAGAGTCCGGAGACAGAGAATGCATGGAGTTTGTGGAGTTGTCAAACTACAGATCAACTAGATTCAGTGGATGGTAAGGGGGGCGGAACATAATTACCAATCATTTGTAGACTTCAAATTGACAGATATAATATTTGACTAAAATATAATAATTTCAAACCTTGCTTACATTTGTATACCATCACATACTGTATATCTCTCTATTATGCGTGGGAATACCTTGGACCACATTTCCCAAATTAAAATCATTTGCTGGTGTTTTTTACAGTCATTTATGTCCCCTCAGAAAACATAGGGGGCCCAAAAAAATCACCCGCGGGCCAAAATTGGCACGCAGGTCGCCAGTTAGGGAACCCTGCTATACGTCAATTCCACTTTGTCTGAAAGTGATCTCATAAACATGCATCCAAGACCACACACACACACACACACACACACACACACACACACACACACACACACACACACACACACACACACACACACACACACACACACACACACACACACACACACACACACACACACACACACACACACACTTCCTCTTTCATCAAATCAAATCAAATTTTATTTGGTCTATGATGGTAAAAAACGATATTCTCATCAATTATGCATTGTGATGCATATGCATTTGTAATAATGATAATTACATTTACATTACATTTAAGTCATTTAGCAGACGCTCTTATCCAGAGCGACTTACAAATTGGTGCATTCACCTTATGACATCCAGTGGAACAACCACTTTACAATAGTGCATCTAAATATTTTAAGGGGGGGGTGAGAAGGATTACTTTATCCTATCCTAGGTATTCCTTAAAGAGGTGGGGTTTCAGGTGTCTCCGGAAGGTGGTGATTGACTCCGCTGTCCTGGCGTCGTGAGGGAGTTTGTTCCACCATTGGGGGGCCAGAGCAGCGAACAGTTTCGACTGGGCTGAGCGGGAGCTGTACTTCCTCAGTGGTAGGGAGGCGAGCAGGCCAGAGGTGGATGAACGCAGTGCCCTTGTTTGGGTGTAGGGCCTGATCAGAGCCTGGAGGTACTGAGGTGCCGTTCCCCTCACAGCTCCGTAGGCAAGCACCATGGTCTTGTAGCGGATGCGAGCTTCAACTGGAAGCCAGTGGAGAGAACGGAGGAGCGGGGTGACGTGAGAGAACTTGGGAAGGTTGAACACCAGACGGGCTGCGGCGTTCTGGATGAGTTGAAGGGGTTTAATGGCACAGGCAGGGAGCCCAGCCAACAGCGAGTTGCAGTAATCCAGACGGGAGATGACAAGTGCCTGGATTAGGACCTGCGCCGCTTCCTGTGTGAGGCAGGGTCGTACTCTGCGGATGTTGTAGAGCATGAACCTACAGGAACGGGCCACCGCCTTGATGTTGGTTGAGAACGACAGGGTGTTGTCCAGGATCACGCCAAGGTTCTTAGCGCTTTGGGAGGAGGACACAATGGAGTTGTCAACCGTGATGGCGAGATCATGGAACGGGCAGTCCTTCCCCGGGAGGAAGAGCAGCTCCGTCTTGCCGAGGTTCAGCTTGAGGTGGTGATCCGTCATCCACACTGATATGTCTGCCAGACATGCAGAGATGCGATTCGCCACCTGGTCATCAGAAGGGGGAAAGGAGAAGATTAATTGTGTGTCGTCTGCATAGCAATGATAGGAGAGACCATGTGAGGTTATGACAGAGCCAAGTGACTTGGTGTATAGCGAGAATAGGAGAGGGCCTAGAACAGAGCCCTGGGGGACACCAGTGGTGAGAGCGCGTGGTGAGGAGACAGATTCTCGCCACGCCACCTGGTAGGAGCGACCTGTCAGGTAGGACGCAATCCAAGCGTGGGCCGCGCCGGAGATGCCCAACTCGGAGAGGGTGGAGAGGAGGATCTGATGGTTCACAGTATCGAAGGCAGCCAGAGAGTTAGCTTTAGCAGTGCGGAGCGCCTCCGTGATACAGAGGAGAGCAGTCTCAGTTGAATGACTAGTCTTGAAACCTGACTGATTTGGATCAAGGACGGCACGTTCAAGAGTTTTGGAGAGAAAAGAAAGAAGGGATACTGGTCTGTAATTGTTGACATCGGAGGGATCGAGTGTAGGTTTTTTCAGAAGGGGTGCAACTCTCGCTCTCTTGAAGACGGAAGGGACGTAGCCAGCGGTCAGGGATGAGTTGATGAGCGAGGTGAGGTAAGGGAGAAGGTCTCCGGAAATGGTCTGGAGAAGAGAGGAGGGGATAGGGTCAAGCGGGCAGGTTGATGGGCGGCCGGCCGTCACAAGACGCGAGATTTTATCTGGAGAGAGAGGGGAGAAAGATAATGAACTGCAAAATCATTTCGAAGAGTAGGTCTGTATCCCAATCACTCCATTCTCAGGCAGATAGTCAGCCCCGTAAACAACAGCCCCACCAAGTCACTGCTCTGTGCGGCATGACGGCCTGTTTGGGATGAATGTGCAATATTTTGCATTGGGGTTAGGAAATATCTTCATAAACACAGCCTGCGGTGGGTGGATTTGCATACACAGTGTATAAGACCCTAGCTATCCCTGGATAATCCCTGACCTTTGGTTTACTGCCTGCATCAAGCTGCTGAACCCAACTGTACAGGACAGAGGGCATCTGGGGTCGTGTGTGTGTGTGTGTGTGTGTGTGTGTGTGTGTGTGTGTGTGTGTGTGTGTGTGTGTGTGTGCGTGCGTGCGTGCGTGCGTGCGTGCGTGCGTGCGTGCGTGCGTGCGTGCGTGTGTGTGTGTGTGTGTGTGTGTGTGTGTGTGTGTGTGTGTGTGTGTGTGTGTGTGTGTGTGTGTGTGTGTGTGTGTGTGTGTGTGTGTGTGTGTGTGTGTGTGTGTGTGTGTGTGTGTGTGTGTGTGTGTGTGTGTGTGTGTGTGTGTAAACACAGGGAAATGGCCACACGTAACACATTGCTGACCTATATTCCATTATTAGGGAGGACTAGAGGGATTTTCCCCTGATTTTTTTCCGATTTAGCTATAAATGGTCCTAGTGAAATCCATCACATCACTTTAGATAAGGGCCTCTACTCATGTTGAAAACTATAGTAACACAGAATAAACCACAGTGATTATCTGCACCAGCTGTGAATTCCAACTGAGGGATTTCACTCAATTTCATTGAGGATTTTTTTTTTCTAGCTGAAGTTTTGATGCCGTTCTATAAACATTCAACTGCAGTATAGAGATCAAGGAGAGAACTCTGCACCACATTAAATCACCAATAGGTTTTAAATTGTCTACAGGTCTCCTTTTAAATGTAACTCTCTCTCTCTCTCTCTCTCTCTCTCTCTCTCTCTCTCTCTCTCTCTCTCTCTCTCTCTCTCTCTCTCTCTCTCTACTACTTCATATTGTTCGGGATCCGTGTTACTTGGTCATTCTAATGGTCTTTATATTGCACATCTCTAACATTTACATTCTTATATACACTGCTCAAAAAAATAAAGGGAACACTTAAACAACACAATGTAACTCCAAGTCAATCACACTTCCGTGGAATCAAACTGTCCACTT
Source organism: Oncorhynchus gorbuscha (assembly GCF_021184085.1). NCBI lineage: Eukaryota > Metazoa > Chordata > Actinopteri > Salmoniformes > Salmonidae > Oncorhynchus > Oncorhynchus gorbuscha. The sequence goes on from NC_060173.1 coordinate 12,270,846, forward strand.
AGGAAGCAACACTGACTGACAATAAATTTCACATGCTGTTGTGCAAATTTTACATTTATTTTTTATTTCACCTTTATTTAACCAGGTAGGCTCGTTGAGAACAAGTTCTCATTTGCAACTGCGACCTGGCCAAGATAACGCATAGCAGTGTGAACAGACAACACAGAGTTACACATGGAGTAAACAATATGGAATAGACAACAGGTGGAAATTATAGGCATTTAGCAAGACACCCCCAATAAAGGAGTGGTTCTGCAGGTGGTGACCACAGACCACTTCTCAGTTCCTATGCTTCCTGGCTGATGTTTTGGTCACTTTTGAATGCTGGCGGTGCTTTCACTCTAGTGGTAGCATGAGATGGAGTCTACATGTGCTCGCCAGAGGTAACCTGACTGCCATTAGGTACTGAGATGAGATCCTCAGACCCCTTGTGAGACCATATGCTGGTGTGGTTGGCCCTGGGTTCCTCCTACTGCAAGACAATGCTAGACCTCATGTGGCTGGAGTGTGTCAGCAGTTCCTGCAAGAGGAAGGCATTGATGCTATGGACTGGCCTGCCCGTTCCGCAGACCTGAATCCAATTGAGCACATCTGGGACATCATGTCTCGCTCCATCCACCAACGCCACGTTGCACCACAGACTGTCCAGGCAGGAGTTGGCGGATGCTTTAGTCCAGGTCTGGGAGGAGATCCCTCAGGAGACCATCCACCACCTCATCAGGAGTATGCCCAGGCGTTGTAGGGAGGTCATACAGGCACGTGGAGGCCACACACACTACTGAGCCTCATTTTGACTTGTTTTAAGGACATTACGTCAAAGTTGGATCAGCCTGTAGTGTCGTTTTCCACTTTAATTTTGAGTGTGACTCCAAATCCAGACCTCCATGGGTTGATAAATTTGCATTGATAATTTTTGTGTGATTTTGTTGTCAGCACATTCAACTATGTAAAGAAAAAAGTATTTAATAAGAATATTTCATTCATTCAGATCTAGGATGTGTTATTTTAGTGTTCCCTTTATTTTTTTGAGCAGTGTATATATATATATATATATATATATCTCAGGAGTGCTGTAGCGTATCATTAGATCATAGATGGCTCCAAGCCCTCTGCCCACATGGGCATGTTCAGGCTTCACCCACTGAGACCTCACTGTAGTGTGTGTGTGTTTGTGTGTGAGACAGATACCTCACTCTAGTGTGTCTGTCCGTGTGTCCTCGCTCTAGGCTTATCCGAGACGACAGCACATTCCACACGAGGGCAGACAGAGATCCATTCGTCAGCTTTCTCAGTAGACTTACTAATGTCGTCTATTATCTTCATGACCCGGCTTTTAAGAAGCCTACAGTCTTGTTACCTTGTTCACCATGGATCACACCGTTCCTCCGCCACCGGATGTTAGAACTCTATCCATCTGTATGCCTGGACCTCTGTTCTGTTGGCCACATATCTATGGGCTTCCATCATCTCTGATCTTCTGACACCTCTGCATCAGTCAGTGAAGACAGTGAAGACTGCGCGTGTGTGTGTGTATGTATGTATGTATGTATGTATGTATGTATGTATGTATGTATGTATGTATGTATGTATGTATGTATGTATGTATGTATGTATGTATGTATGTATGTATGTATGTATGTATGTATGTATGTATGTATGTATGTATGTATGTATGTATGTATGTATGTATGTGTGTGTGTGTGTGTGTGTGTGTGTGTGCGTGCGTGCGTGCGTGCGTGCGTGCGTGCGTGCGTGCGTGCGTGCGTGCGTGTGTGTGTGTGTGTGTGTGTGTGTGTGTGTGTGTGTGTGTGTGTGTGTGTGTGTGAGCATTTCTGTGATAACTTGCATGTCTCAGGAGTGTTTCATAAGATGGTTTGGCATTGAGTTGTTTTTCTCAAACAAAGGTTTAAAATGCACTTCATGGGATCCATGAGGTCAGAGGTCCCTGTTTCTCTTTACTATAGTTTCAACTATCACTCAAAGTCCTTTTACACCAAAGGAAGGAGGATGTATGATGTGTAATCAGTGCATTTATGCTGAAGATTTAGTTAAAGCATTAAATTCCAGGTAGCAGATAAAGGACCCTAACATATATTTATGTAGTTAGTACACTTTACGAAATATACTGTACTTTAGTTTACAATTGAACAATTTAGTCTACTGTACATGGAGGAACATATTATCTGTCTGTAGTCTACTGTACATGATGGAGGAACATATTGTCTGTAGTCTACTGTACATGGAGGAACATATTATCTGTCTGTAGTCTACTGTACATGATGGAGGAACATATTGTCTGTAGTCTACTGTACATGGAGGAACATATTGTCTGTCTGTAGTCTACTGTACATGATGGAGGAACATACTTCTGTCTACTGTACATGGAGTATTGTCTGTCTGTAGTCTACTGTACATGATGGAGGAACATATTGTCTGTAGTCTACTGTACATGATGGAGGAACATATTGTCTGTCTGTAGTCTACTGTACATGATAGATGAACATATTGTCTGTCTGTAGTCTACTGTACATGATAGATGAACATATTGTCTGTCTGTAGTCTACTGTACATGATGGAGGAACATATTGTCTGTCTGTAGTCTACTGTACATGATGGAGGAACATATTGTCTGTCTGTAGTCTACTGTACATGATGGAGGAACATATTGTCTGTCTGTAGTCTACTGTACATGATGGAGGAACATGTTGTCTGTAGTCTACTGTACATGATGGAGGAACATGTTGTCTGTAGTCTACTGTACATGATGGAGGAACATATTGTCTGTAGTCTACTGTACATGGAGGAACATATTGTCTGTCTGTAGTCTACTGTACATGATGGAGGAACATGTTGTCTGTAGTCTACTGTACATGATGGAGGAACATGTTGTCTGTAGTCTACTGTACATGATGGAGGAACATGTTGTCTGTCTGTAGTCTACTGTACATGATGGAGGAACATATTGTCTGTCTGTAGTCTACTGTACATGATGGAGGAACATGTTGTCTGTAGTCTACTGTACATGATGGAGGAACATATTGTCTGTAGTCTACTGTACATGATGGAGAAACATATTGTCTGTCTGTAGTCTACTGTACATGATGGAGGAACATGTTGTCTGTAGTCTACTGTACATGATGGAGGAACATATTGTCTGTCTGTAGTCTACTGTACATGATGGAGGAACATATTGTCTGTAGTCTACTGTACATGATGGAGGAACATATTGTCTGTCTGTAGTCTACTGTACATGATGGAGGAACATACTGTCTGTCTGTAGTCTACTGTACATGATGGAAGAACATGTTTTCTGTCTGTGGTCTACTGTACATGATGGAGGAACATATTGTCTGTCTGTAGTCTACTGTACATGATGGAGGAACATGTTGTCTGTAGTCTACTGTACATGATGGAGGAACATATTGTCTGTAGTCTACTGAACATGATGGAGGAACATATTGTCTGTCTGTAGTCTACTGTACATGATGGAGGAACATACTGTCTGTCTGTAGTCTACTGTACATGATGGAAGAACATGTTTTCTGTCTGTGGTCTACTGTACATGATGGAGGAACATATTGTCTGTCTGTAGTGTACTGTACATGATGGAGGAACATATTGTCTGTCTGTAGTCTACTGTACATGATGGAGGAACATGTTGTCTGTAGTCTACTGTACATGATGGAGGAACATATTGTCTGTCTGTAGTCTACTGTACAAGATGGAGGAACATATTGTCTGTCTGTCGTCTACTGTACATGATGGAGGAACATATTGTCTGTCTGTAGTCTACTGTACATGATGCAGGAACATATTGTCTGTAGTCTACTGTACATGATGGAGGAACATATTGTCTGTCTGCAGTCTACTGTACATGATGGAGGAATATATTGTCTGTCTGTTGTCTACTGTACATGATGGAGGAACATATTGTCTGTCTGTAGTCTACTGTACATGATGGAGGAACATATTGTCTGTAGTCTACTGTACATGATGGAGGAACATATTGTCTGTCTGTAGTCTACTGTACATGATGGAGGAACATATTGTCTGTCTGTAGTCTACTGTACATGATGGAGGAACATATTGTCTGTCTGTAGTCTACTATACATGATGGAGGAACATATTGTCTGTCTGTAGTCTACTGTACATGATGGAGGAACATATTGTCTGTAGTCTACTGAACATGATGGAGGAACATATTGTCTGTCTGTAGTCTACTGTACATGATGGAGGAACATATTGTCTGTCTGTAGTCTACTGTACATGATGGAGGAACATGTTGTCTGTAGTCTACTGTACATGATGGAGGAACATATTGTCTGTAGTCTACTGTACATGATGGAGGAACATGTTGTCTGTAGTCTACTGTACATGATGGAGGAACATATTGTCTGTAGTCTACTGTACATGATGGAGGAACATATTGTCTGTCTGTAGTCTACTGTACATGATGGAGGAACATATTGTCTGTCTGTAGTCTACTGTACAAGATGGAGGAACATATTGTCTGTCTGTAGTCTACTGTACATGATGGAGGAACATATTGTCTGTCTGTAGTCTACTGTACATGATGGAGGAACATATTGTCTGTCTGTAGTCTACTGTACATGGAGGAACATATTGTCTGTAGTCTACTGTACATGGAGGAACATATTGTCTGTAGTCTACTGTACATGGAGGAACATATTGTCTGTAGTCTACTGTACATGGAGGAACATATTGTCTGTAGTCTACTGTACATGGAGGAACATATTGTCTGTAGTCTACTGTACATGGAGGAACATATTGTCTGTAGTCTACTGTACATGGAGGAACATATTGTCTGTAGTCTACTGTACATGGAGGAACATATTGTCTGTAGTCTACTGTACATGGAGGAACATATTGTCTGTAGTCTACTGTACATGGAGGAACATATTGTCTGTAGTCTACTGTACATGATGGAGGAACATATTGTCTGTAGTCTACTGTACATGATGGAGGAACATATTGTCTGTAGTCTACTGTACATGGAGGAACATATTGTCTGTAGTCTACTGTACATGGAGGAACATATTGTCTGTAGTCTACTGTACATGATGGAGGAACATATTGTCTGTAGTCTACTGTACATGATGGAGGAACATATTGTCTGTCTGTAGTCTACTGTACATGATGGAGGAACATGTTGTCTGTAGTCTACTGTACATGATGGAGGAACATATTGTCTGTAGTCTACTGTACATGATGGAGGAACATATTGTCTGTCTGCAGTCTACTGTACATGATGGAGGAATATATTGTCTGTCTGTTGTCTACTGTACATGATGGAGGAACATATTGTCTGTCTGTAGTCTACTGTACATGATGGAGGAACATATTGTCTGTAGTCTACTGTACATGATGGAGGAACATATTGTCTGTCTGTAGTCTACTGTACATAATGGAGGAACATATTGTCTGTAGTCTACTGTACATGATGGAGGAACATATTGTCTGTCTGTAGTCTACTGTACATGATGGAGGAACATATTGTCTGTCTGTAGTCTACTGTACATGATGGAGGAACATATTGTCTGTCTGTTGTCTACTGTACATGATGGAGGAACATATTGTCTGTCTGTAGTCTACTGTACATGATGGAGGAACATATTGTCTGTAGTCTACTGTACATGATGGAGGAACATATTGTCTGTCTGTAGTCTACTGTACATGATGGAGGAACATATTGTCTGTCTGTAGTCTACTGTACATGATGGAGGAACATATTGTATGTCTGTAGTCTACTGTACATGATGGAGGAACATATTATCTGTCTGTAGTCTACTGTACATGATGGAGGAACATATTGTCTGTCTGTAGTCTACTGTACATGATGGAGGAACATATTGTCTGTCTGTAGTCTACTGTACATGATGGAGGAACATGTTGTCTGTAGTCTACTGTACATGTTGTTGATTGCCGTGGAAGTTTTCAGGGATGAAATGTGCCTCGCGGATTGACAAGTAGATTAAAGTTTTAATACATTGTGTGAAACTGACTGTGGGATTTTTTTTTCTTCGATGTTAGAGTTGATTTGGAGAACTACTCAAGCCCAACTTTTAGAACAACTGATTTAAAAGTTTTCTTCAGGTTATATATTTTATCTTTATTTAACTAGGCAGTTAAGACAGTTAAGAACACATTCTTACTTACAATGACAGCATGGTTAACTGCCTTGCTCAGAATGACAGATTTTTACTTTGTTAGCTCGGGGATTCGATCTAGCTACCATTCAGATTAGTGACCCACTACTCTGACCACTAGGCTACCTGCCGCCTCAGCAGTGTATGTGTTTCTGGCACTGAGAAACACTGATGGTGCTACACTCCCTTTAGGGAAAGGCTGATGTATCCAATTATAAGACTTTCCCACCTCTTCCAAAGCAATGCATGACATCACTGCTTATTGTCTACTGTTTCTCTGCAAAATTGCTTTGTTTATTGCCTCATCTATGTCATGTGATCAGCAGCTTGCTTTGCATTTCATAACAGGCAATAGAAGCCTTGACTCAGCCGTTTGTTGGCAGGAGGCTAAAGCACTGATACACTTGTATGTACAAAGCATTGATGGGACAACTCCCTTTGTATCTCTGTTCCTTATTGACCAGATCAGTCACTCAATGCAGTCTTCGTTCACAGTCGCTGATGTCCTTGTCTGTTCCTAAGGCTAGAACTGAGATGGGGAAACAATATTTTTCCCATAATGCCCCTTCATCCTGGAACATGCTTCCAAATATATTAACGTTAGGGGGAGGTAGTGTCCTTGCCTGTTTTTTAAAGACTCTGCAATACTGTTTGTGATCGCTGCAGTTGTTTCTAATCTTCAATTGTATCTGTAACTTGTGACACTTTCTCTTTCGTGTTTATTTAGTATTTTCCTGTAATATTTTATGTCCACGCTGCTATTTCCCTTTTTGGCCTTCCTGCCAGGTCACCCTCGCAGGCAGGTTATCCTCAATGGGTCTTACCTGGTTAAATAAAGGTTCAATAAAAATGTAAAACATCTACAGAAAAATGAGGATAGTGGAATGCATGTCAGGAGGAAAGAGTGTGATCCTCAAACACTCTACAGTCATGATTGTTATGCAGGTGAATGAGGACCCAAAAGCGACTTGGCGAAAACAGAGTCTTTAATCCAGTAAAGTAAAATACAATCAAAAAACACAACTTCCACTCGTAATGACGAGAACCGACTGGAGACTCGATCTTGAACAGCAGGTAGCCTCGGGAAGGCACTTGAACCTAGCAGACTCAGACACCTGCTCACCACGCAGCATCTGAGGGAAACACGACACGACTGGGCGATACACAAACACAGCACGGTGACCAATACATACAAGGATCCGACAGGACAGGAACGGAACACAAAGGAAGAAATAGGGACTCTAATCAGGGGAAAGGATCGGGAACAGGTGTGGGAAGACTAAATGATTGATTAGGGGAATAGGAACAGCTGGGAGCAGGAACGGAACGATAGAGAGAAGAGAGAGCGAGAGAGTGAGAGAGGGAGGGGGAGAGAGAGGGATAGAAAGAGGGAACGAACCTAATAAGACCAGCAGGGGGAAACGAACAGAAGGGAAAGCATAATGACAAGACAATATATGACAAAACATGACAGTACCCCCCCACTCACCGAGCGCCTCCTGGCGCTCTCGAGGAGGAACACTGGCGGCAACGGAGGAAATCATAGATCAAACAGTCCAGCACGTCCCGAGAAAGAACCCAACTCCTCTCCTCAGGACCGTAACGAAAAAAAACGATAAAAAAGGGAAACTAGGGTACTACTCTAAAAAAAAAATGAGACACGGGTAGTGAACTGAAAACTTTAGAGCAAACAGGACCAAACAGGCCAGGAGAGTAACAACTAGGGACAGACTGAGACACAGCAAGGGCAGGAACAAGAACAGGAGAGATGCGATGGCAGGGAACAGACTGAGACCCAGCAAGACCAGGAGCAGAAGCAGAAAAATACGCACAAGGGTGGACCCCATCGTCAGTATCGGAGCGCTGGGACAGAATGGCTCCCACGCGCACCCCCGACGCGTCAACCTCAACAAAAAACTGTTTAGTGACCTCAGGTGCAACAAGAATAGGAGCGGATGCAAAACGCTTCTTAAAGAGATCAGAACAACAATCATACGACCGGTGAGGAGGAAGGGAGTTGGTTCTGGACCGACTGAAGACCGTGCGCAGACCATGATATTCCTCCGGCACTCCTGTCAAATCACCAGGTTCCTCCTGAGAAGAGGGGACAGAACAAACAGGAGAAATAGCAGACATTAAACACTTCACATGACAAGAAACGCTCCAGGAAAGGACAGAACCACTAGACCAATCAAAAGAAGGATTATGACACACTAGCCAGGGATGACCCAAAACAACAGGTGTAAAAGGTGAACAAAAAATAAAAAAAAAATGGTCTCACTATGGTTACCAGATACAGTGAGGGTTAAAGGTAGTGTTTCATATAATATACTGGGGAGAGGACTACCATCCAAGGCAAACATGACCGTGGGCTCCCTAACTGTCTGAGAGGAATGTCATGTTCCCGCGCCCAGGCTTCGTCCATAAAACAGCCCTCTGCCCCAGAGTCTATTAATGCACTGCAGGATGCTGCCGATCCGGTCCAGCGTAGATGGACCGGTAAAGTAGTACATGTACTTGACGGAGAGGACCGTCTAGTAGCGCTTATCAGTCGCCCTCCGCTTACTGATGAGCTCTGGCCTTTAACTGGACATGACATGACAAAATGACCAGCGGAACCGCAATAGAGACAGAGGCGGTTGGTGATTCTCCGTTCCCTCTCATTAGCCGAGATGCGAATACCCCCAGCTGCATGGGCTCAACACCTGAGTCAGTGGGGAAAGACGGTAGTGTCGGAGAGAGGGGAGACACAGTTAACGCGAGCTCTCTTCTATGAGCTCGGTGACGAAGATCTACCCGTCGTTCAATGCGAATAGCGAGTTCAATCAAAGAATCCACGCTGGATGGAACCTCCCGAGAGAGAATCTCATCCTTAACCTTAGCGTGGAGTCCCTCCAGAAAACGAGCGAGCAACGCCTGCTCGTTCCAGTTACTGGAGGCAGCAAGAGTGCGAAACTCTATTGAGTAATCCGTTATGGATCGATTACCTTGACATAGGGAAGACAGGGACCAGGAAGCTTCTTTCCCAAAAACTGAGCGATCAAAAACCCTTATCATCTCCTCTTTAAAGTTCAGATAATTGTTAGTACACTCAGCGCTTGCCTCCCAGATAGCTGTGCCCCACTGCCGAGCCCGACCAGTAAGGAGTGATATGACGTAGGCAATCCGAGCTCTCTCTCTTGAGTATGTGTTGGGTTGGAGAGAGAACACGATATCACACTGGGTGAGAAAGGAGCGGCACTCAGTGGGCTGCCCAGAATAACAAGGTGGGTTATTAACCCTAGGTTCCGGAGGCTCGGAAGAACCGGAAGTAGCTGGTGACACGAGAAGAAGACTCTGATACTGTCTTGAGAGGTCGGAGACCTGAGCGGCCAGGGTCTCAACGGCATGCCGAGCAGCAGACAATTCCTGCTCGTGTCTGCCGAGCATCGCTCCCTGGAACTTGAGAGTAGAGTAGAGAGAATCCATAGTCGCTGGGTCCATTCTTGGTCGGATCCTTCTGTTATGCAGGTGAATGAGGACCCAAAAGCGACTTGGCGAAAACAGAGTCTTTAATCCAGTAAAGTAAAATACAATCAAAAAACACAACTTCCACTCGTAATGACGAGAACCGACTGGAGACTCGATCTTGAACAGCAGGTAGCCTCGGGAAGGCACTTGAACCTAGCAGACTCAGACACCTGCTCACCACGCAGCATCTGAGGGAAACACGACACGACTGGGCGATACACAAACACAGCACGGTGACCAATACATACAAGGATCCGACAGGACAGGAACGGAACACAAAGGAAGAAATAGGGACTCTAATCAGGGGAAAGGATCGGGAACAGGTGTGGGAAGACTAAATGATTGATTAGGGGAATAGGAACAGCTGGGAGCAGGAACGGAACGATAGAGAGAAGAGAGAGCGAGAGAGTGAGAGAGGGAGGGGGAGAGAGAGGGATAGAAAGAGGGAACGAACCTAATAAGACCAGCAGGGGGAAACGAACAGAAGGGAAAGCATAATGACAAGACAATATATGACAAAACATGACAATGATGACCTATGGGAGGCCTCTCTCTTTTGTGAAATATTAGAGTGTTTTTGTTTTACAGTATTTTACCCTTTTTTGACTGTTCTCACAGCTTCCTATTTCTGGGTTGCCGGGCAACATCCATCTAGTGTCATCAGATTAGTTTCCTTCTGTCACTTCAGCCCCTCTGATGTTTTAATGTTCTCTGATTGCTGAATGACGCCTTCTTGGAATTTGCAGCAGCTTAGCAGGATTTGCCTCAGTCAGTAGACCGTAAAATGGAAATGTTTATTTAGTCAAATGAAGATCTAGGCATTATTCATTGTTTATGGCATTACATCTATTTAGCTCCATTCTTCTATGATTTGCAATATTTTAAGAACCGCGATCTCCCTCCCCTACTCACTTACTGAGTGTCTGAAATATCATCCCAGACAACCGTACAATGATTAAGACTGTAAACACAGTGATTCTGTGAATACTCATGCATAGGATAATGGTTATGGGATCCCTCTGACAGGTCACAAACTAAAGGTTGTGCCTATAGAATGTGAGTGTGCTTCAGAAAGGGAAAGGGTTCCACAATTTAGTTTGTGCCGAACTGAATCCTTGGGTGGGTAGGCCTCTGACCTCTTCGATGCAGCGTCTGTGAGTTTGCACTGCAATGTAAGTGCCCAATATGAGCCGAGTAGTGTTGAAAACGACTGTGTTTTGGGTGGAGTATATTTGACCATTCTATGAGCTGCCGGGTGATATAAGTTGGAGGTTAACTGCTGGGAAGTGTCATCAGGCCCTCAATCAATCAATCAATCAATCCATCAATGTCATGCAGGTGAATGAGGACCCAAAAGCGACTTGGCGAAAACAGAGTATTTAATCCAGAATAAACTTTACAAAACAAAAAGCATAATACTACACGTAAAGACAAGAACAGACTGGAGACTTGATCGAGAACTGCAGGTTGCCTCGGGAAGGCACTTGAACCTAGCAGACTCAGACACCTGCTCACCACGCAGCATCTGAGGGAAACACGACACGACAGGGCAAAACATTGACACAGCACGGTGAATTATAAATGAGGATCCGACAGGGCAGGTACGGGAAACAAGGAGTGAAATAGGGACTCTAATCAGGGAAAAGGATCGGGAACAGGTGTGGGAAGACTAAATGATGATTAGGGGAATAGGAACAGCTGGGAGCAGGAACGGAACGATAGAGAGAAGAGAGAGCGAGAGAGTGAGAGAGGGAGGGGGAGAGAGAGGGATAGAAAGAGGGAAAGAACCTAATAAGACCAGCAGAGGGAAACGAATAGAATGGGAAGCACAGGGACAAGACAAGATAATAAATGACAAAACATGACAGTACCCCCACTCACCGAGCGCCTCCTGGCGCACTCGAGGAGGAATCCTGGCGGCAACGGAGGAAATCATCAATGAGTGAACGGTCCAGCACGTCCCGAGACGGAACCCAACTCCTCTCCTCAGGACCGTAACCCTCCCAATCCACTAAGTATTGGTGACCCCGTCCCCGAGAACGCATGTCCATGATCTTATGTACCTTGTAAATAGGTGCGCTCTCGACAAGGACGGGAGGGGGGAGGGAAGACGAACGGGGGTGCGAAGAAAGGGCTTAACACAGGAGACATGGAAGACAGGATGGACGCGACGAAGATGTCGCGGAAGAAGCAGTCGCACAGCGACAGGATTGACGACCTGGGAGACACGGAACGGACCAATGAACCGCGGAGTCAACTTACGAGAAGCTGTCGTAAGAGGAAGGTTGCGAGTGGAAAGCCACACTCTCTGGCCGCAACAATACCTAGGACTCTTAATCCTGCGTTTATTGGCGGCTCTCACAGTCTGTGCCCTGTAGCGGCAAAGTGCAGACCTCACCCTCCTCCAGGTGCGCTCACAACGTTGGACAAACGCTTGAGCGGAGGGAACGCTGGACTCGGCAAGCTGGGAAGAGAATAGAGGAGGCTGGTAACCCAGACTACTCTGAAACGGAGATAACCCGGTAGCAGACGAAGGAAGCGAGTTGTGAGCGTATTCTGCCCAGGGGAGCTGTTCTGCCCAAGACGCAGGGTTTCTGAAAGAAAGGCTGCGTAGTATGCGACCAATCGTCTGATTGGCCCTCTCTGCTTGACCGTTAGACTGGGGATGAAACCCGGAAGAGAGACTGACGGACGCACCAATCAAACGACAGAACTCCCTCCAAAACTGTGACGTGAATTGCGGGCCTCTGTCTGAAACGGCGTCTAACGGGAGGCCATGAATTCTGAACACATTCTCGATAATGATTTGTGCCGTCTCCTTAGCGGAAGGAAGTTTAGCGAGGGGAATGAAATGTGCCGCCTTAGAGAACCTATCGACAACCGTAAGAATCACAGTCTTCCCCGCAGACAAAGGCAGACCGGTAATGAAGTCTAGGGCGATGTGAGACCATGGTCGAGAAGGAATGGGGAGCGGTCTGAGACGACCGGCAGGAGGAGAGTTACCCGACTTAGTCTGCGCGCAGTCCGAACAAGCAGCCACGAAACGGCGCGTGTCACGCTCCTGAGTCGGCCACCAAAATCGCTGGCGAATAGACGCAAGAGTGCCTCGAACACCGGGATGACCAGCTAACTTGGCAGAGTGAGCCCACTGAAGAACAGCCAGACGAGTGGAAACAGGAACGAAAAGGAGGTTACTAGGACAAGCGCGCGACGACGCAGTGTGCGTGAGTGCTTGCTTAACCTGTCTTTCAATTCCCCAGACTGTCAACCCGACAACACGCCCATAAGGAAGAATCCCCTCGGGATCAGTAGAAGCCACAGAAGAACTAAACAGACGGGATAAGGCATCAGGCTTGGTGTTCTTGCTACCCGGACGGTAAGAAATCACAAACTCGAAACGAGCGAAAAACAACGCCCATCGAGCTTGACGGGCATTAAGTCGTTTGGCAGAACGGATGTACTCAAGGTTCTTATGGTCTGTCCAAACGACAAAAGGAACGGTCGCCCCCTCCAACCACTGTCGCCATTCGCCTAGGGCTAAGCGGATGGCGAGCAGTTCACGGTTACCCACATCATAGTTGCGCTCAGATGGCGACAGGCGATGAGAAAAATAAGCGCAAGGATGAACCTTATCGTCAGACTGGAAGCGCTGGGATAGAATGGCTCCCACGCCTACCTCTGAAGCGTCAACCTCGACAATGAATTCTCTAGTGACGTCAGGAGTAACGAGGATAGGAGCGGACGTAAAACGTTCTTTTAGAAGATCAAAAGCTCCCTGGGCGGAACCGGACCACTTAAAACACGTCTTGACAGAAGTAAGAGCTGTGAGAGGGGCAGCAACTTGACCGAAATTACGAATGAAACGCCGATAGAAATTAGCGAAACCTAAAAAGCGCTGCAACTCGACACGTGACCTTGGAACGGGCCAATCACTGACAGCTTGGACCTTAGCGGAATCCATCTGAATGCCTTCAGCGGAAATAACGGAACCGAGAAAAGTAACGGAGGAGACATGAAAAGAACACTTCTCAGCCTTTACGTAGAGACAATTCTCTAAAAGGCGCTGTAGAACACGTCGAACGTGCTGAACATGAATCTCGAGTGACGGTGAAAAAATCAGGATATCGTCAAGATAGACAAAAACAAAGATGTTCAGCATGTCTCTCAGAACATCATTAACTAATGCCTGAAAAACAGCTGGCGCATTGGCGAGACCAAACGGCAGAACCCGGTACTCAAAATGCCCTAACGGAGTGTTAAACGCCGTTTTCCACTCGTCCCCCTCTCTGATGCGCACGAGATGGTAAGCGTTACGAAGGTCCAACTTAGTAAAGCACCTGGCTCCCTGCAGAATCTCGAAGGCTGATGACATAGGGGAAGCGGATAACGATTCTTAACCGTTATGTCATTCAGCCCTCGATAATCCACGCAGGGGCGCAGAGTACCGTCCTTCTTCTTAACAAAAAGAACCCCGCCCCGGCCGGAGAGGAAGAAGGCACTATGGTACCGGCGTCAAGAGACACAGATAAATAATCCTCGAGAGCCTTACGTTCGGGAGCCGACAGAGAGTATAGTCTACCCCGAGGAGGAGTGGTCCCCGGAAGGAGATCAATACTACAATCATACGACCGGTGAGGAGGAAGGGAGTTGGCTCGGGACCGACTGAAGACCGTGCGCAGATCATGATATTCCTCCGGCACTCCTGTCAAATCGCCAGGTTCCTCCTGAGAAGTGGGGACAGAAGAAATGGGAGGGATGGCAGACATTAAGCACTTCACATGACAAGATACGTTCCAGGATAGGATAGAATTACAAGACCAATTAATAGAAGGATTATGACATACTAGCCAGGGATGACCCAAAACAACAGGTGTGAAAGGTGAATGAAAAATCAAAAAAGAAATAGTCTCACTGTGGTTACCAGATACTGTGAGAGTTAAAGGTAGTGTCTCAAATTTGATACTGGGAAGATGACTACCATCTAAGGCAAACATGGGCGTAGGCTTGTCTAACTGTCTGAAAGGAATGTTATGTTTCCGAACCCATGCTTCGTCCATGAAACAACCCTCAGCCCCAGAGTCAATCAAGGCACTGCATGTAGCACCCGAACCGGTCCAGCGTAGATGGACCGACATAGTAGTACAAGATCTAGATGAAGAGACCTGAGTAGTAGCGCTCACCAGTAGCCCTCCGCTTACTGATGGGCTCTGGCCTCTTACTGGACATGAATTAACAAAATGTCCATCAAATCCGCAATAGAGGCACAGGCGGTTGGTGATCCTCCGTTCCCTCTCCTTAGTCGAGATGCGAATCCCTCCCAGCTGCATGGGCTCAGTCTCAGAGCCAGAGGAGGGAGATGGTTGCGATGCGGAGCAGGGAAACACCGTTGATGCGAGCTCTCTTCCACGAGCCTGGTGACGAAGATCTACCCGTCGTTCTATGCGGATGGCGAGAGCAATCAAAGAGTCCACACAGGAAGGAACCTCCCGAGAGAGAATCTCATCTTTGACCACTGTGTGGAGTCCCTCCAGAAAACGAGCGAGCAGCGCCGGCTCGTTCCAGTCACTAGAGGCAGCAAGAGTACGAAACTCTATAGAGTAATCCGTTATGGATCGATCACCTTGGCATAGGGAAGCCAGGACCCTAGAAGCCTCCCCACCAAAAACTGAACGGTCAAAAACCTGAATCATCTCCTCTTTAAAGTTCTGGTAATTGTTAGAACAATCAGCCCTTGCCTCCCAGATAGCTGTGCCCCACTCTCGGGCCCGGCCAGTAAGGAGTGAAATGACGTAAGCAACCCGAGCTCTCTCTCTAGAGTATGTGTTGGGTTGGAGAGAGAACACAATCTCACACTGGGTGAGAAAGGAGCGGCACTCAGTGGGCTGCCCGGAGTAGCAAGGTGGGTTATTAACCCTAGGTTCTGGAGGCTCGGCAGGCCAGGAAGTAACAGGTGGCACGAGACGAAGACTCTGGAACTGTCCAGAGAGGTCGGAAACCTGAGCGGCCAGGTTCTCCACGGCATGTCGAGCAGCAGACAATTCCTGCTCGTGTCTGCCGAGCATGGCTCCTTGGATCTCGACGGCAGTGTTACGAGCGTCTGTAGTCGCTGGGTCCATTCCTCGGTCGGATCCTTCTGTCATGCAGGTGAATGAGGACCCAAAAGCGACTTGGCGAAAACAGAGTATTTAATCCAGAATAAACTTTACAAAACAAAAAGCATAATACTACACGTAAAGACAAGAACAGACTGGAGACTTGATCGAGAACTGCAGGTTGCCTCGGGAAGGCACTTGAACCTAGCAGACTCAGACACCTGCTCACCACGCAGCATCTGAGGGAAACACGACACGACAGGGCAAAACATTGACACAGCACGGTGAATTATAAATGAGGATCCGACAGGGCAGGTACGGGAAACAAGGAGTGAAATAGGGACTCTAATCAGGGAAAAGGATCGGGAACAGGTGTGGGAAGACTAAATGATGATTAGGGGAATAGGAACAGCTGGGAGCAGGAACGGAACGATAGAGAGAAGAGAGAGCGAGAGAGTGAGAGAGGGAGGGGGAGAGAGAGGGATAGAAAGAGGGAAAGAACCTAATAAGACCAGCAGAGGGAAACGAATAGAATGGGAAGCACAGGGACAAGACAAGATAATAAATGACAAAACATGACAATCAATCAATCAAATGTATTCATAAAGTCCTTTATACATCAGCACAAAGTGTTTTGACAGTCCCCTTAGATTCGAAAGAGAAAGCAGAACCGGCTTAGACTGCCCTCTCCAATAACTCCAGAGGATGTGACTGAGTCTGGTGACTGAGACTGGTGACTGAGACTGGTGACTCCCCTCTCCACCTCTGGTGCTGAGAGCCGGTATGTCAAGACCATTTAGATTTACAGCCCATGAGCACCAGGATTATCAGACCAACAGACCCAGAGAGCATAGCCTTCGGTCTGCATTAAGCCCCCAATGGCTGCCAAGGTGCAGGGTATGATCACTACAGGGTTGACACAGAGCTGAGCCACGACCAATGGCTGCCAAGGTGCAGGGTACGATATCCACAGGGCTGACACAGAGCTGAGCTACGACCAATGGCTGCCAAGGTGCAGGGTACGATATCCACAGGGCTGACACAGAGCTGAGCCACAACCAACGGCTGCCAAGTTGCAGGGTACGATCACTACAGGGCTGACACAGAGCTGAGCTACGACCAATGGCTGCCAAGGGGCAGGGCACAAACTCCACAGGGCAGGCTTAGCCACAGCTGCACCATAGGGCACCAAACACACTGTCTGTAAGCTGTTAGACTTCAGCTCAACATACACAGACAGAATGAGAGAGGATGAAAGGATGACCCTCTCCATGCTGGTCATCATGTCCCCCAGACCCTTTAAAAATAATTTGAAGCTTTGCGTCAATATTAGCTGAACCTCTGCGCAGAGAAGGTAAGAGACCCTTCACAGGAAGTGTCCAGTATCAATCTCCTTATGGGCATAATGATAAAGATTAAAGCAAGAAAATCATTGAGGTATTTATTTTTTTAAATATATATAGTCTGGTCTTTATGTGGATACAGTTTCTTGGATCTGAATCTTGGCTCATTTTCTTGAGCTTTCTGCCAGCACTATCTGGCCGAAGGCTTTTCTCTGGCGTTGAATGTTGGACGGAATGATATCCAGGGCTCCGGTAATCGGTCCATGGGCAGATTTGTTTCAGTCTGTTTTCAACCTTCATGCAGGCAGTCAGTTGGAAGAAAAGTCAGTTTTAGGATTTACATTAATATTTACAGTCGAGTCCAAATAGGCCAATAATTCATCCACAATTTTCAGTTACAGAATATTATATACACCCCTGAAAGTATTCAGACCAGTTACAGAATATTATATACACCCCTGAAAGTATTCAGACTGGTTACAGAATATTATATACACCCCTGAAAGTATTACAGACACCCCTGAAAGTATTCAGACCAGTTACAGAATATTATATACACCCCTGAAAGTATTCAGACCAGTTACAGACCAGACCAGTTACAGAATATTATATACACCCCTGAAAGTATTCAGACCAGTTTACAGAATATTATATACACCCCTGAAAGTATTCAGACCAGTTACAGAATATTATATACACCCCTGAAAGTATTCAGACCAGTTACAGAATATTATATACACCCCTGAAAGTATTCAGACCAGTTACAGAATATTATATACACCCCTGAAAGTATTCAGACCAGTTACAGAATATTATATACACCCCTGAAAGTATTCAGACCAGTTACAGAATATTATATACAGTGCATTGGGAAAGTATTCAGACCCCTTGACCTTTTCCACATTTTGTTATGTTACAGTCTTAGTCTAAAATGGATTAAATTGAATGTGTCACTCATCAATCTACACACAATACCTGATAATGAGAAAGCGAAAACAGAAATACATTATTTACGATAAGTATTCAGACCAATTGCTATGAGAGCTCAGGAACATCCTGTTTCCATTGATCCTCCATAAGATGTTTCTTCAACTTGATTGGAGTCCACCTGTGGTAAATTCAATTGACTGGACATGATTTGGAAAGGTACACACCTGTCTATATAAGGTCCCACAGTCCCACATGCTTGCTCCAGAGGACATGGGAGAACTTTCCAGAAGGACAACCATCTCTGCAGCACTCCACCAATCAGGCCTTTATGGTAGAGTGACCAGATGGAAGCCACGCCTCAGTAAAAGGCACATGACAGCTCACTTGGAGTTGCCAAACGGCACCTAAATGACTCTCAGACCATGAGAAACAACATTCTCTGGTCTGCAGAAACCAAGATTGAACTCTTTGGCCTGAATGCCAAGCGTCACGTCTGGAGGAAACCTGACACCACCCCTACCGTGAAACATGGTGGTGGCTGCATCATGCTGTGGAAACGTTTTTCAGCGGCAGGGACTGGGAGACTAGACAGGATCGAGGAAAAGATGAACGGAGCAAAGTACAGAGAGATCCTTGATGAAAACCTGCTCCAGAGCGCCCAGGACCTCAGACTGGGGCGAAGGTTCACCTTCCAACAGGACAACGACCCTAGGCACACAGCCAAGACAACACACGAGTGGCTTCGGGACAAGTCTCTGAATGTCCTTGAGTGGCCCAGCCAGAGCCCGGACTTGAACCCGATCAAACATCTCTGGAGAGACCTGAAAATAGCTGTGCAGCGAAGCTCCCCTTCCAAAATGACAGAGCTTGAGAGGATCTGCAGAGAAGAATGGAATAATCTCCAAATACAGGTGTGCCAAGCTTGTACCATCATACCCAATAAGAGGCTGTAATCGCTACCAAAGGTGCTTCAACATAGTACTAAGTAAAAGGTCTGAATACTTACATGTGATATTTAAGTTTTTTTTTATACATTTGAAAAAATATATTTACGGGTGTGTAGATTGATGTGGGGGGGGGACAATTTAAATCCATTTTAGAATAAGGCATGCATTTTTCCACATAACAAAATGTGGAAAAGTCAAGGGGTCTGAATACTTTCCGAATGCACTGTAGGTATTTCCAGAGCAGAGCAAATAATGCAAATTAGCTGAAATGACTTCTAACCACACAGTTGGGTTAAGAAAATCTTAGAAACAAAACAGAAACAGAACGACTAACATTTGATCTCTTAATCTTCTTTTCTTTTCAGAGTTGAACATACTTCAAAGACAGACAACATGGCGTCCTCTATTCCTGTGAGCTAATTCACCACATGGAGAAGAAGAGAGATGGATGTGTTTCACGTGCAGATAGTCTAGCAGTGCCTTCCTCTCCTCACCAACAGCCCACAGCTTACTAAACAGCTGCACCCACAAGAATACCTGGCTACAGTGTAACGGCTGTTGGTGGAAGAAGGTGAGAACCAAGGCATGGTACGTGTTCATCCTTTATTAGTTGAACTGAACACTGAATAGCAAAACAATAACAGAACAACCCAAACAGTTCTGTCAGGTGCAGATGCAAAAACAGAAAGCAACTACCCACTAAAACCCAGTGGAAAAAAGCTACCTAAGTATGGTTCTCAATCAGAGACAACGATAGACAGCTGCCTCTGATTGAGAACCATACCAGGCCAAACAACAAAGAAATACAAAACATAGAAAATGAACATAGAATGCCCACCCTAGTCACACCCTGGCCTAACCAAAATAGAGAATAAAAGCCTCTCTATGGCCAGGGTGTGACATACAGGACCAGTAGTACATGTTTGGCATGGTGCTGCAAACCAATGCAATGGTTTCCTTGGATACTGAAACAATGCCTCAACACAAAATCATCAACCATAGTTTTAAGTACACTGTAAAACATATCTGATAAAGGTGTCTGGTACGGATTTGATGACGGGAAAGTTAGAATGGTTTTGCACCCCTGAGGGTATGAGGATAGGGGGATATTTATGTCAGTGATGACAGTTGGAATGAGGGAATAGGTTTTAGCTTGCTGGAATGTTATACACGTTTGTAATCTTTACTCCTGGCTAAATCAGGTAGACTTTTAATTACATTTTTGTTTGCAAGACTATGCCGTATCGTATACACAACAGCCGATAAACATCATATAAGAACTGTGTTTCACGTTATGCCTTCGTCCCAAATGGTAAACTATTCAGAGCCGTGGGAAGTAGGGGTACTGAGGGAGCTGCAGCATCCCATGAAAAATATTCACTTTTAAAAATAATCTAAAAATATATGAAAAAACATATATATATATATTCTCTGTTTTTATATTTATAGTTATGTGTTTGGGTAAAATGAACATTTTTGTTTTATTCTATAAACTACTGACAACATTTTGCCCAAATTCCAAATAAAAATATTGTAATTTAGAGCATTTATTTGCAGAAAATGACAACTGGTCAAAATAACAAAAAAAGATGCAGTGATGTCAAACCTTGAATAATGCAAAGAAAATACGTTCATATTCCTTTTTAAACAACACAATACTCATGTTTTCACTTGGGAAGTGTTCAGAAAAACATATTTGGTGGAATAACCCTGATTGTCAATCACATCTTTCATACAGTACGTCTTGGCATGCTCTCCACCAGTCTTTCACATTGGCTTTCATGCTCTCCACCAGTCTTTCTTTCACATTGATGTTGTCTTTCACATTGATGTTGGGTGACTTTCATACAGTACGTCTTGGCATGCTCTCCACCAGTCTTTCACATTGATGTTGGGTGACTTTCATACAGTACGTCTTGGCATGCTCTCCACCAGTCTTTCACATTGATGTTGGGTGACTTTATGCCACTCCTGGTGCAAAAAGTAAAGGAAATTCACCTGTACCTCAGTGCCAGAGGTGTCACTTAAGACCCTGCTTCGATTCCAGACATGAATCACATCCGGCCGTGATTAGGAGTCCCATAGGGCGGCGCACAATTGGCCCAGCATTTGTTCTTAACTGACTTGCCATCGTTAAATAAAAACAAAAAAAAGTGTTGATGTCACTTGTTATATCCACTTTAATCAATGTAGATGAAGGGGAGGAGACAGGTTAAAGAATGATTTCTGAGGCTTGAGACAATTGAGGCATGGATTGTGTATGTGTGCCATTCAAAGGGTGAATGGGCAAGATAAAATATTTAAGTGCCTTTGAACGGAATATGGTAGTAGATGCCAGGCACACCGGTTTGAGTGTGTCAAGAACTGCAACGCTGCTGGGTTTTTCACGCTCAACAGTTTCCAGTGTATATCAAGAAAGGTCCACCACCCAAAGGACATCCAGCAAACTTGACACATCTGTGGGAAGCATTGGATTGAACATGGGCCAGCATCCCTGTGGAACGCTTTTGACACCTTGTGGAGTCCATGTCCGGAGGAATTGAGGTAAAAGTGGAGTGCAACTCAATATTAGGAAGGTCTTCCTAATGTTTTATACACTCAGTGTAGACTGTGTGTAGTCTGTCTGTTTTGACCCAATGTAAGTCAGTTTAACCAGTCTGTCACAGATTGTGTGTATTGACCCACTTCACTGAACGCACAAGTGCTGAATCTCAGACTTGCAACATTACCCCCCAGCTCTCCATCCCTACCTCCCCAGAACCACATCTTCCACCGTCCATCCTACTGCCGTCCCTATCTTTCTCCCCCTTCCATTCAGCGCCTTTTCTCTTCATCCATGGTGCAATGCCTCTAGGCCAGAGAGAAACTCCCTCTCAACCCTGTTCCAGATACTAAAATCACATAATGAAGAAAACCATCTGTGATGGATAAAAAGTTATGAGTTCATGATGATCCCTGCTCACAAATCGTCATGAACGCCAGAGAAGACAAATGAAGTGAACCGATGAGAATTAGACTGAAAAGTGCGATGGTAGAACAAAGGTAAGAGGGGAGAATGAAATGAGTGTCTGAAATAAAAGCCATAGTCATTCCAATAGAATAATGGTGTTTGTTGTTTTATGAAAATTTGGCAGCATTGTTAGTGCAAAAGAAAATAATGGGAAAGTCCTAGAAGGAGTGTAGCGGTTCATCTGTGGAAGATTAAGGGTGCGATTGTAAATTCAATCTGGCCATCTAGTCTAATTTCAGAGCGCTCTCATCTGAGTGTGCCACAGCGCAGAATAACTGCGCTCTGACAACGCTCTGAATTTACTAACGTACAATCTGACAAAGCTCTGAATTTACTAACGGACAATCTGACAAAGCTCTGAATTTACAAACACTAAGCGCACTCTGGCACTCCAGATTGAATTTACGAACACACCTTAAGTGTACATCAGTCATAAAATGCAGAGTGGAGGAAGACAACAGGATAACATTCAGGCAGGGAACATTGACATAATATTTTGTGAAGCTTCTGGAACAAGTGTTTGTTCATCCTTCACCAAGACAGACCTCGCTAAATTAGTTTCACTTTGATAGCTGATGGATCTCGAGCTCTTGTTTTGATAGATGTGTTGGAAATAATCACTATGGGGATTCTTTGGTGTTTAACCGTCCTTGTAACAGGGATACTCAGACTGCCCTTTTGGCGATCTAAGATCCAATCAGTCACAATAGGCAGTAACTCACTCGAGTGCCATCGTCTGATTACTAGGAAGAAAGGAAAACATCTTCTGTAGCTTGGGAGAGAAAACATCTTCCTTGGCTTTCATTAGTCACACCTGAGGCAAGGGGAAACAGGACAGATGGTCTGCTATGCTGGCGTCCAAAGAAAAAGCCCAATCCTTCCCATTTGTTTAAACTTGAACTCAAACAGTCTGATTGGAGATAGCGTTTGAGGAAGTTTGGGGTCATCGGTGCCAGAGTGATCCCCCTTGACACTGCGTCTCTTTGCAGCCTCTCTGCGCTCTTTAATCAAAAACGTTCAGCATCAGCAGATACCTGGATAACCCAGAGAGCAAAACAGCTCCACCAGAGCAGAACAGATAGTATTTGATTTATTTAAAATACTCTGCTCTTAATTGAGATTGCCTGGTGCAATGGAACCAACCAATGGAGTAGTCTGAAAAGTTAAAAGCCAGTCCATCTGGTATACTCCAAACAGGCTCAATCAAATACTCAAAGTATTTAAAAGAAAATAAACCTGATTTGAACCCAGGTCTGTTCCTCAGCGGTGGCAGAACCGAAGCAGCAGTCTAGTGGTAAGGCCTGGCCCCAAACTTCCGTTCCTCCAAACGTTGACTATCTAAGAAACATGAACCGTGACCTCTCAACCTGAAACTGGAAAACAACGATCTGCGTTTTGTCCTCTTTTTACTACCCTTCTTCTGGGAAGGAGCAGGCAGGAGTGACATTGGCTGAGTCTCAAATAGCACCCTATTCCCAATATAGTGTCCTATAGCCCTGTGGTCCCTAGTCAAAACAAGTGCACTACGTAATTAATACGTTGCCATCCCTCTAAGCTTCGCTGCGGACTGCCATGCAGAAGAAATATCAGCCCGGGCAGCAAAGAACGAGATTGAACTTTAATCAACTTTCTAAAGATTGAGCCTTTAGTTAACACCTTCAACGTTTCCCTGTGGGAATTTACAATATTAGCCACTTTCAATGCATCGTACCGAAACAAAACAAACAATCAAATCAAATTGTCATGTATTGTCATGTTATGTCTTGTTCCTGTTCTTTCTCTTCACTTCGTTTCCCCCTGCTGGTCGTATTAGGTTACCTTCTCTTCCTTTCCTTCCCCCAGCTGTTCCTCATCTCCTCTAACGACCTCGTTTACTCTCTCCCACCTGTTCCCTTTTTTCCCCTCTGATTAGGTCTCTATTTCTCTCTCTGTTTCTGCTTTTGTCTTTGTCAGATTCTCGTTTGCTTCACCCTTGTCCTGTCCTGTCGTAATCTGCCTCTTCATCAGATGCTACGTGTGATCAGGTACCTCTGTCCGCTACAACCCGCGCCTACCCGGAGAGACCAGCAGTCTGTTGCCGCTAACCCTGCTATTCTCCTCTGCTGCTAGAAGGGGACTCTCCTGTAAAGATCAGAGGACTTTATGATTTATTTGTCGCCCTCTCTGCGGGTTGTCTATTTTGTCAATCGATACATCTGAAGAGGATATATGTCTTCCCTGTGTTTGGACATTAAAAGACTGTTTCTGTTAAACCGCTTTTGGGTCCTCACTCACCTGCATAACATAAATTAAATGTTATTGGTCACATACTCATGGTTAGCAGATGTTAATGCGAGTGTAGTGAAATGCTTGTGCTTCTAGTTCCAACAGTGTAATACTATCTAACAAGTAATCTACCAATTCCCCAACAACTACCTAATACACACAAATCTAAAGGAATGGAATAAAATATATGGATGAGCGTTGGCCGAGCGACACATGCAAGATGCAATAGATGGTATAAGATACAGCATGTACATACGAGATGAAAAATGTAAGATATGTAAACATTATTAAAGTGCCATTATTTAAAGAGACTAGAGAGTCTCTATGTAGGCAGCAGCCTATTTGAGTTAGTGATTGCTGTTTAGCTATATGATGGCCTTGAGATAGAAGCTGTTTTTCAGTCTCTCTGTCCCAGCTTTGATGTACCTGTACTGACCTCGCCTTCTGGATGGTAGCAGGGTGAAAAGGCAGTGGCTCGGGGGGTTGTTGTTCTTGATAATCTTTGTGGCCTTCCTGTGACATCGGGTGGTGTAGGTGTCCTGGAGGGCAGGTAGTTTGCCCCCGGTGATGTGTTGTGCAGACCGCACCACCCTCTGGAGAGCCTTGCGGTTGAGGGCTGTGCTGTTGCTGTACCAGGCGGTGATACAGCCCGAGGGGATGCTCTCAATTGTGCATCTGCAAAAGTTTGTCAGGGTTTTAGGTGACAAGCTACATTTCTTCAGCCTTCTGAAGAACTACATACTACATAGTAAGACATAGTATGTAAAACTAACTATGTAAGAGCTTTTCTTGTTGGCAGAATGCACCGGAGTAGAATTCCATTGCATTGACAGGCACAACTCAGCAGGTACTCTACAGACTGTGTGGCATAACCAATCAGAGCTGCAGTATACCTATGTGCAAATGGACCATTGCCATATATGGATCTGTGCCATTCACTAACTTTAAATGCCGCTTCGCCCGCGTGCTAGCGTAGTAACGACTACTCCGCGACTCCCCTGTTCCTTCTATTGCTGCCCCCTTGGATCCTATGATCACTTGGCTACATAGCTGATGCCCGCTGGACAGTCCATTAATCACTGTACTCCATTCTGTTTATATATTTATTTATTTGTATTCATTTGTATTTATTTATTTTTATGTATTTATGTATTTATTTATTTATTTATTTATCTGCCGGCCCCCTAGGGTTTCTGGGATAATGGTGTTGATGTGAGCAATTACCAGCCTTTCAAAGCACTTCATGGCTACGGACGTGAGTGCTACGTACGGGTCTGTAGTCATTTATGCAGGTTGCCTTTGTGTTCTTGGGCACAGGGACTATGGTGGTCTGCTTGAAACATGTTGGTATTACAGACTCAATCAGGGACATGTTGAAAAGGTCGGTGAAGACCCCTGCCAGTTGGTCAGCACATGCCCCCTGCACACGTCCTGGTAATCTGTCTGGCCCCACAGCCTTGTGTATGTTGACCTGTTTAAAGGTCTTTCTCACGTCGGCTATGGAGAGCGTGATCACACAGTCGTCAGGAACATCTGATGCTCTCATGCATCCCTCAGTGTTGCATGCCTCGAAGCGAGCATAGAAGTTATTTAGCTCGTCTGGTAGGCTCATGTCCCTGGGCAACTCGCGGCTGGACTGTGTGTACAGCATGAGTCAGTACAGGTGCGTCAAGGCTGGGACAGAAAGATGGAAAAATTGCTTCTCTCTCAAGGCCATCAGACTGTTAAATAGCCACCACTAACACAGTGAGGCTGCTGCCTACATACAGACTTGAAATTATTGGCCACTTTAATAAATGGATCACAAGTCACTTTAATAATGTCACTTTAATAATGTTTACATATCTTGCATTACACATCTGTATATGTATATAGTGTATTTTATACCATCTATTGCATCTTGCCTATGCCGCTCGGTCATTGCTCATCCATATATTTATATGTACATATTCTTATTCCACCTCTTTACTTAGATTTGTGTGTACTAGGTAGTAGTTGTGGAATTGTTAGACTACTTGTTAGATATTGTCGGAACTAGAAGCACAAGCATTATGCTACACTCGCAATAACATTTGATTTGATTTGATATATGCTCTTGTTTTGAGATCAAAGTGTGAGCTGCATGTAGCCAAGCGCTAGTTAGTGAGTTATTAACCCAGTTATAGCTAATTTCTAGTCAGCAATGAGGAAGTGGTTGCTTCCTACAAGAGCACAAGACATGTGCATTTCTAGACATCTTTGAAAAGCAAGTCAGGTGAAGAGCTTTTTTTCTGTCTTAAAGGAGAAGTATTGTATTTTGAGACTTAGTGCTTAGTGCTGAAAAAAACTTTCAGGGAACATTGTGACTAGTATGAATTCACTGAAAAGCGTTTGTCTACATCAAACATGCTTGTTTTGCCAGTGAAAGAAAAATGGAGGAAGTACAATGGAAGCGAAGGGGATGGATCAAAAGGTATATTCAGAGAGCTGGAAGTGTAAAATACTATTTCCTCCTTCTTGCCTTGTGGAAGTGTTGGAGTAGGTCCACTGAGGGATGAAGTGAAAACAGTCATAACGAGTCGATAGCCCCACACAGTGTCTTAAGGGCTCTACACAGTCTATGCAAGAGGAGCCGACAAAAGGTTACACACTTCCTCCTCTTATTATGACAACAATGTGGAGAGATATACAAGCACACACACACACACACACACACACACACACACACACACACACACACACACACACACACACTGCAGTGGTCCATCCCACGTATCCTCATATAACCCTGTCCTTATACACACACGGGAACGCACATGCGCACATGCGCACACACACAAACACACACACTCGCTCTGTCACATAACCCACATCCCACTCAGACACTAGATTACGTCAATCTTTCCAACACTCCTTGATATATTTCAATATGTGACAAGCTGACGCTGAATTCACTGTTATGTTATAACAGTAATGAATATCAACCACTGAGCTGAATGTGTTCTCAGACACAAAATAAAATGAAGCTGTGTGATGATGACTCACTCTGAAGTAGGCCAGACGCCATCATATACTGCAGCTTCCCTCAAACGAAAGGCTTCAAAAGAGGTGTCAGGAGGACAGTAAGAATTTAAGATGGACTGCCATAACCATAGCTTGTATTTAACCAGGGTCATCGAGAACACATTCTATTTTACACTAACTGACAGACCAAGAGGTAGTTTCAGAACCATAAAACATGGGGTTATTTTATTCATAAAGCTCACAAAGAATAGACTTCACCTTTAGTCTTTTGTCCAAGCTTTTCCCATGGTTGTATAATATACCTGCTGTATGGGTACAACATGCAGACACACAAATGTTTCCTGTCCTGACTCTATTTTCCTGACTGTTACCCAAGTTGGAGCTAGACATTTAGGTGGATGGGGGATGGATGTACAATTCCCCTCGAATTTAGCTGACAGTGGTCACAGCCTGAATGTTACATGCTGTAAACCAGATCGTAGCCTGACTATTCTCTCTCTGCCTTACTTTTCTTAACCTCCTAATTCTCCTAATTTTCAGACAGGACTTTTCAGACAGGTATTTTCAGACAGGATATTTCAAACAGGACTTTTCAGACAGGTATTTTCAGACAGGATATTTCAAACAGGACTTTTCAGACAGGTATTTTCAGACAGGATATTTCAAACAGGACTTTTCAGACATGTATTTTCAGACAGGATATTTCAAACAGGACTTTTCGGACAGGTATTTTCAGACAGGATATTTCAAACAGGACTTTTCAGACAGGTATTTTCAGACAGGATATTTCAAACAGGACTTTTCAGACAGTTATTTTCAGACAGGATATTTCAGACAGGTATTTTCAGACAGGTATTTTCAGACAGGACTTTTCAGACAGGTATTTTCAGACAGGATATTTCAAACAGGACTTTTCTAGCAGAACGACATAATACAGAACGATGGCAGTAAAGCATGAGAGGATTTCTGAGGAAAACCTTTGTGAAAAGGCCCAAGAAAACCAACGTTAGCTGAATATAAAGGAGTTACTTAGTTCTCGATAGCAACGTGTTACGGGGTTATCAAGACAGTGTGAGGGACTGCGGTGTATTATGTAAATGAATGGGATAATGTGATTATAGTAGGGTATGTGTATATACCGTAGGCTGGTGGATTACTACTGTGTGTATATATGAATGGTAGAAATATTTACAGTACATAATAGTCAAATAGGTTTTGTATTAGAACACTTCTTGTTTTTACATCTATAATTGACTTTGACCTGTCTGTGAACCTTTAGCCTTGTATCAAAAGAGTGAACCCGTTTTCTCAATTCCATTTTTTTTCAATTCAAGGGCTTTATTGGCATGGGAAACATGTGTTAACATTGCCAAAGCAAGTGAGGTAGACAACATACAAAGTGAATATATAAAGTGAAAAACAACAAAAATTAACAGTAAACATTACATATACAGAAGTTTCAAAACAGTAAAGACATTACAAATGTCATATTATATATATATATATATATATATATATATATATATATATATATATATATATATATATATACAATGTACAAATAGTTAAAGGACACAAGATAAAATAAATAAGCATAAATATGGGTTGTATTTACAATGGTGTTTGTTCTTCACTGGTTGCCCTTTTCTCGTGGCAACAGGTCACAAATCTTGCTGCTGTGACGGCACACTATGGAATTTCACCCAGTAGATATGGGAGTTTTTCAAAATTGGATTTGTTTTCGAATTCTTTGTGGGTCTGTGTAATCTGGGGGAAATATGTCTCTCTAATATGATCATACATTGGGCAGGAGGTTAGGAAGTGCAGCTCAGTTTCCACCTCATTTTGTGGGCAGTGAGCACATAGCCTGTCTTCTCTTGAGAGCCATGTCTGCCTATGGCGGCCTTTCTCAATAGCAAGGCTATGCTCACTGAGTCTGTACATAGTCAAAGCTTTCCTTAATTTTGGGTTAGTCACAGTGGTCAGGTATTCTGCCGCTGTGTACTCTCTGTGTAGGGCCAAATAGCATTGTAGTTTGCTCTGTTTTTTTGTTAATTCTTTCCAATGTGTTAAGTAATTATCTTTTTGTTTTCTCATGATTTGGTTGGGTCTAATTGTGCTGTTGTCCTGGGGCTCTGTAGGGTGTGTTTGTGTTTGTGAACAGAGCCCCAGGACCAGCTTGCTTAGGGGACTCTTCTCCAGGTTCATCTCTCTGTAGGTGATGGCTTTGTTATGGAAGGTTTGTGAATCGCTTCCTTTTAGGTGGTTGTAGAATTTAACGGCTCTTTTCTGGATTTTGATAATTAGTGGGTATCGGCCTAATTCTGCTCTGCGTGCATTATTTGGTGTTTTACGTTGTACACTGAGGATATTTTTGCAGAATTCTGCGTGCAGAGTCTCAATTTGGTGTTTGTCCCATTTTGTGAAGTCTTGGTTGGTGAGGGGACCCCAGACCTCACAACCATAAAGGGCAATGGGCTCTATGACTGATTCAAGTATTTTTAGCCAAATCCTAATTGGTATGTTGAAATTTATGTTTCTTTTGATGGCATAGAATGCCCTTCTTGCCTTGTCTCTCAGATTGTTCACAGCTTTGTGGAAGTTACCTGTGGCGCTGATGTTTAGGCCAAGGTATGTATAGTTTTTTGTGTGCTCTAGGGCAACAGTGTCTAGATGGAATTTGTATTTGTGGTCCTGGTGACTGGACCTTTTTTGGAACACCATTATTTTGGTCTTACTGAGATTTACTGTCAGGGCCCAGGTCTGACAGAATCTGTGCATAAGATCTAGGTGCTGCTGTAGGCCCTCCTTGGTTGGTGACAGAAGCACCAGATCATCAGCAAACAGCAGACATTTGACTTCGGATTCTAGCAGGGGGAGGCCGGGTGCTGCAGACTTTTCTAGTGCCCGCGCCAATTCGTTGATATATATGTTGAAGAGGGTGGGGCTTAAGCTGCATCCCTGTCTAACCCCACGACCCTGTGTGAAGAAATGGGTGTTTTTTGCCAATTTTAACCGCACACTTGTTGTTTGTGTACATGGATTTTATAATGTCATATGTTTTACCCCCAACACCACTTTCCATCAGTTTATATAGCAGACCCTCATGCCAGATTGAGTCGAAGGCTTTTTTGAAATCAACAAAGCATGAGAAGACTTTGCCTTTGTTTTGGTTTGTTTGATTGTCAATTAGGGTGTGCAGGGTGAATACATGGTCTGTTGTACGGTAATTTGGTAAAAAGCCAATTTGACATTTGCTCAGTACATTGTTTTCATTGAGGAAATGTTAATGATAATACAGAGGATTTTCCCAAGGTTACTGTTGACACATATTCCACGGTAGTTATTGGGGTCAAATTTTTCTCCACTTTTGTGGATTGGGGTGATCATTCCTTGGTTCCAAATATTGGGGAAGATGCCAGAGCTAAGTATGATGTTAAAGAGTTTTAGTATAGCCAATTGGAATTTGTTGTCTGTATATTTGATCATTTCATTGAGGATACCATCGACACCACAGGCCTTTTTGGGATTGAGGGTTTTTATTTTGTCCTGTAACTCATTCAATGTAATTGGAGAATCCAGTGGGTTCTGGTAGTCTTTAATAGTTGATTCTAAGATCTGTATTTGATCATGTATATGTTTTTGCTCTTTATTCTTTGTTATAGAACCAAAAAGATCTCTCCCACTAGCCTTGCTGTCTCTGGAGACTCGCACCATGTAACCTATTAAATACACTCAACCTGGTCAAATTACCAATTTGGTATTCAGTAGTCAGTTATTAAAATAACAATGTTGCAATTTTTTATATTTTTAAACATCCTACACACACACGCACATGTGCACACACACACACGCACGCACGCACGCACGCGCACATGCGCTCACACACTTCCGGAGAACAATACTATCCCAGCTTGGCCCCAGACACAGTGATGTCAGGAGGCAGCAGCCGGTTGGCTGGTTCAGCCATTCAGAGTGGAGCACCAGAACCAGAAGCAGACAGTAGAGGTCCATGGGGAGGTGTTGACTCTGCTGCTGGGCCACTGGGACTGAGGCTTAACTGGGCTTCCGTCCCCCAGCCACTCAGCCTCGGCCTGGCTAGGGGGGGTGACGTCATCACTGTTCCCAATGCAAAGCACAAGGGGCTAGGCGAATTGGGTGGGGGTTACGGTTCTGAAGTGTACGTTGGTATCTGTGTGGGTGTGCGTGTGAGGTCTGTGTCGGCCAGGTCTGGTCTGGTGGAAGTGTGTGTTTAGGGATTACCTACTTCCCCCCTCCTTGTGTGTGTGTTTGTGTGTGTGTGTGTGTGTGTGTGTGTGTGTGTGTGTGTGTGTGTGTGTGTGTGTGTGTGTGTGTGTGTGTGTGTGTGTGTGTGTGTGTGTGTGTGTGTGTGTGTGTGTGTGTGTGTGTGTGTGTGTGTGTGTGTGTGTGTGTGTGTGTGTGTGTGTGTGTGTGTGTGTGTGTGTGTGTGTGTGTGTGTGTGTGTGTGTGTGTGTGTGTGTGTGTGTGTGTGTGTGTGTGTGTGCATGCCTGTATGTGTGTGTGTGTGTGTGTGTGTGTGTGTGTGTGTGTGTGTGTGTGTGTGTGTGTGTGTGTGTGTGTGTGTGTGTGTGTGTGTGTGTGTGTGTGTGTGTGTGTGTGTGTGTGTGTGTGTGTGTGTGTGTGTGTGTGTGCGTGTGTCTCAGTACCCAGGCCCTGTGTGTGTGTGTGTGTGTGTGTCTCAGTACCCAGGCCCTAAGGCTAGTAGACTCCTACACACAGGCCTGGTCTGGTGGCTGGTGGCAGTGTGTGTGGGTAGTGTGTGTGTGTGTCAGTGTGTGTGTGTGTGTGCGTCAGGGATTATGTCCTCTCCCAGCAAGCCTGAAATGCCTTTCATCTGGGGTCCAGAATAAATAAATAATTAAACATCAGGAACCTTGCCAGACCTTTAGGCTACCAGGGATTGTAGGCAATTAACCCTGTTTCAGTTAGACTTTGCCTTGTGTCCAATTAACCCTGTTTCAGTCAGACCTGGCCTTGTGTCCAATTAACCCTGTTTCAGTCAGACCTGGCCTTGTGTCCAATTAACATGTGTTTCAGTCAGATCTGGCCTTGTGTCCAATTAACCCTGCTTCAGTCAGACCTGGCCTTGTGTCCAATTAACCCTGTTTCAGTCAGACCTGGCCTTGTTTCCAATTAACCCTGTTTCAGTCAGACCTTTCCTTGTGTCCAATTAACCCTGTTTCAGTCAGACCTGGCCTTGTGTCCAATTAACCCTGTTTCAGTCAGACCTGGCCTTGTGTCCAATTAACACGTGTTTCAGTCAGATCTGGCCTTGTGTCCAATTAACCCTGCTTCAGTCAGACCTGGCCTTGTTTCCAATTAACCCTGTTTCAGTCAGACCTTTCCTTGTGTCCAATTAACCCTGTTTCAGTCAGACCTGGCCTTGTTTCCAATTAACCCTGTTTCAGTCAGACCTGGCCTTGTGTCCAATTAACACGTGTTTCAGTCAGACCTGGCCTTGTGTCCAATTAACACGTGTTTCAGTCAGACTTTGCCTTGTGTCCAATTAACACGTGTTTCAGTCAGACCTGGCCTTGTGTCCAATTAACACGTGTTTCAGACCTGGCCTTGTGTCCAATTAACACGTGTTTCAGTCAGACTTTGCCTTGTGTCCAATTAACACGTGTTTCAGTCAGACCTTTCCTTGTATCCAATTAACATGTGTTTCAGTCACACCTGGCCTTGTGTCCAATTAGGAGACGGTATTAGAAAAGTGGATCAAAGGGTCCGATGGATCAATGAAATTGGGATTGAATCATACTATAGCCTCAGGACTGGACTGGAGTGGGAAAATATTTTAGTCATTGTACCTTCATACATTCACTACTTGCCATATGTCCAATTAAGAAATTGGGGAACGGATTAAATACAGACAATAAGGGGGTGGGGTCTAATGTGGGGAGATTTCATTTTTAACCAGGATAGTCCACATCCATTGCCACTGCTTTCCAGGGAGTCCTACAGGACAGAGAGGCTGGATGAGGGTTTGGATTGAATCATTCTGTAACCTTGAGACCGGAATGGAAAAAGATTGTAGTCATTATCAAGCGCATTCAAGGTAAACCCCTTACTCTGCATAACTACAGCATAGAAATTACAATTGATTCGTTCTCCTTTAACTTTTTATTTTCTATAGAGCTTACAAGAATGAATGCAGCAAAAAAAGGCTAGCAGAAATGTTAGCTTCCAGGATTGTGAGTAACAAAAGGTGTGCTTTATGTGGTATTTTCTGTTCAACAGTTGAACAAGCCATGGATCTGGGAATAATTGGAAATATTCTCAAGGCAGGCCAGACATTTGTGGCAGGGACCCTGAGAGACACAATATTAAACTCCTGCACTGCCTGAGCTACTTTTAATGACCATACTTGTTCAGTTGTGTATTGAGGTGTTGCATCAAGAAAACCTTCTCTCGTAAAATTATTGGGGAGTAACATAAAGTGTGAAGCCTTTATTTGACAGTCTATTTTCCATTAGAAACTGGGTGGTTCGAGCCCTGAATGCTGATGACAGTCGTGGTATATCAAACAGTATACCACGGGTATGACAAAACATGTATTATTACTGCTCTAATTACATTGGTAACCAGTTTATAATAGCAATAAGTAATCTGTGGCCAATATACCACGGCTAAGGGCTGTGTGTCCAGGCACTCTTCGTTGCGTCGTGCATAAGAACAGTCGAGGTATATTGGCCATATACCACACTTCCCTTATTGCTTAATTAAACTGCACCACAACAACGTCTTTTGGTGTGTGTATCCCACCAGCTACTATTCAAATATTGTACTACAATCCACTTCAACACACATTGACCAATTCTGCTAAGAAACTACATTTTGTGACACCAATGTCATCCTCGGGTCTGGGTCTCCCTAGCCCCGTTTATACCTGGTGCTGACATGTACCCTTTGTCCTCCTTCTGTCCACATTCTGATTGTGCCCATATTTTTACACAGGTTTCAAGTTTTAATGTCTCATGCACAAGTACAATGAAATGCCTTTCTTGCAAACTCAAACCCCCCAAAATGCAATAATAAATGACAATGTATCACTAGAAAAAAATAACAAGAGATAAGAATAGGAAATAGGAAAGACACAATATAGTAAGTAAGTAAGGTGTAGACGATTAAAGGATGGATTGTGACCTGATTGTAATCAGATCTTCCTGCACCTCTGGAGGTAGTCAGGCATGATATCTTACAAGTGTAGACAAACTTTTTTGTCTCTCATTCAACACGTTTCCCCTAATGGGCAGTAACTCATCAGCACAGCGTTTGTTTATGGGAAGCAGGCTAGTCTAGGGTGATCCATCCACAAAGGCATGAATTGATTGCGCCCAGATGGATCATTATTTCATGATATAATGGCATTAAATGAAATGAAAGCGTTGAACCGTGACCATGTTGGGGTTGTTGAAAGGTTTCTGTAGCCAGTGGGAGTTGCTGACTGGACTGTGGTTGGTGTTGAGTGCTATAACAGTGAATGTAAAATGCTTGGTCATGAAACTCTGTCAACCTTCAGCTTTCCTTACGGAGTACATTTTAGGACATATTTAATACTCCCTTTAGGGATGTCCTAAAATGGACACCGGAGAGGGAGCAATAAACTCCTCTAGCATAATCTGTCAATCATAAACCCCAAAACATACCCATAGAATACTCAGTTTCAGTCCATAGGTCCCCAATGAACACAAAACTCCCTGTTAGGCTCTGAAACTCCCTAAAATAAAATAAAACACTCACACAATCATTTTTTATGCTAGCAGTGCGAATTCCTACAGATATAATCTTTACAACATTTACTAGGAATTCATTGCATACAGCTGTCAGAAACGCCCCTTTAGAATAGCTAACGTTCTATACCAACACTCTCCCTCAGGGCTAACACTAGTGTAATGATGGTAAAACCAAGAGAAACAGGTGTCCCCCTCGCCTCGCTACGGCCGTCTCTTCCAACGTCCTGGAGGATATGGGAAGATTGTGGATCGTTGCTGATTGCATGAAATTATACTTCAGAGACACAACATGAACTACGTTTGAAAAGCATTGCGCAAGGAAATGACTGTCAGAAGTACACTGTTGGGAGCCATCGTTAAAATCATAGGCATTGGTATTTCTAAATGTTAGATCTACATAACAAAGACATTGCTTTTTAGGGTGTAGCAAGAGTTCATTCTCTGCTTTGATGATTAAATTGATTGAGGAACATTAGGCTATATAGATGCCATTTTAAAAAAAATGTTTTATTCCAATGCGCATAATTAACATGAAATACAGCATGAAAAACCATCCACCAAAACAAAACATTCCCTTGAACATTGAAATACCTCTGAAAGAATGAGTATCTTTGATAATAAACCAACAAGCACCATTACATGTTCACAGATATTTCAGGATATTATCAATAACAATCAAGATGAAGGTGAGCCATGTTGAAAATCTGTTGAGTATACCAGGGTAGTGTTCAGTAGGAACGAAACAGAAGAAAATGTTCCCAAACTAAGTGAAACAAGGAGGTGCTATCTGGACCTGTCCAATGGGAAACACTGGTTTTCGTTCTCCGAGTGACTTAATGAATACAACCCTGAACTATATGTCACTCGTATATCGTATAGCAGCCAACATGAGTAAAACATTGAAACGGGTTAACACTCGCAAGGCTGCCGGCCCAGACGGCATCCCTAGCCGCGTCCTCAGAGCATGCGCAGACCAACTGGCTGGTGTGTTTACGGACATATTCAATCAATCCTTATCCCAGTCTGCTGTTCCCACATGCTTCAATAGGGCCACCATTGTTCCTGTTACCAAGAAAGCTAACTGAGCTAAATGACTCTCGCCCCGTAGCACTCACTTCCGTAATCATGAAGTGCTTTGAGAGACTAGTCAAGGACCATATAACCTCCACCCTACCTGACACCCTAGACCCACTCCAATTTGCTTACCGCCCCAATAGGTCCACAGACGATGCAATCTCAACCACACTGCACACTGCCCTAACCCATCTGGACAAGAGGAATACCTATGTAAGAGTGCTGTTCATCGACTACAGCTCAGAATGTAACATCATAGTACTCTCCAAACTCGTCACTAAGCTCGAGACCCTCAGGAGGCTGAAGAAATTTGGCTTGTCACCAAAAACACACAAACTTTTACAGATGCACAATCGAGAGCATCCTGTCGGGCTGTATCACCGCCTCGTATGGCAACTGCTCCGCCCACAACCGTACGGCTCTCCAGAGGGTAGTGAGGTCTACACAACGCATCAAGGGGGCAAACTACCTGCCCTCCAGGACACCATCACCATCAAGGACAACAACCACCCGAGCCACTGCCTGTTCACCCCGCTATCATCCAGAAGGCGAGGTCAGTACAGGTGCATCGAATCTGGGACCGAGAGACTGAAAAACAGCTATCTATCCCATCAGACTGTTAAACAGCCATCACTAACATTGAGTGGCTGCTGCCAACATACTGACTCGAATCTCTAGCCACTTTAATAATTAAAATTTGGATGTAATAAATGTATCACTAGCCAATTTAAACAATGCCACTTTATATAATGTTTACATACCCTACATTACTCATCTCATATGTATATACTGTACTCTCTACCATTTACTGCATCTTGCCTATGCCATTCGGCCATCGCTCATCCATGTATTTATATGTACATATTCTTATTCATTCCTTTACACTTGTGTGTAAAAGGTAGTTGTTGTGAAATTGTTAGATTACTTGTTAGATATTACTGTACGGTCGGAACTAGAAGCACAAGCATTTTGCTACACTCGCATTAACATCTGCTAACCATGTGTATGTGACAAATAAAATTTGATTTGATTAGATTTCTTGCAAGGAACCCCAACCAGAATACTACAGGACAGCTGGCCTTAGTATTGCTAGTTAAATCTATGACTGCTGTAGTGCTCGTGTATCGTCCTGTTAAAGGGCCTCTTTCACTCCTCAACCAGTGGATTTATTGAAATAATTTCATTTAATTTCACCTTCGACCCATATTTATCAGCATGGGCTACCATCTCCTATAGCTAAATACGCACATTACAGTATAACTAACTCCGCAGTCCACACACAGAGTGACTGACGGGCCCAACTCTGCACAATTTGCACTGCATATTTACATTGTCACTCGTTATTCAATTGGCTTTTTTTTTCTTTATCAGCAATAGGCAGCCATGACTAAACCGATTCAGTATGGACACAGAGAAATACATGATTTGTAGGCATATTCTATGGTGGTTTAAACCAATATGCAGCATGCATGAGTAATGAACATGTCAGTAGGGACTTATTTTAATGAAAATTAATGACTGGAACCAGTTTAATATTATTTCAAGCAACTTAATACCTTGTGATTCTCTGGCTGTTTGCTAATGACTGGCTGAATCACCCACTGCGATATACGACCAAATACATATTCTAGCCTACAAACTGTATGACTGCTGGAAACCCAGTAAGCAATGTAAATATACTTGTGAATATTATTTAATTTCAGTCACATTTTAATTTGTTCTAGCTATTTCACTTTTCTTAAGAACTGAATACTGGTAGAATAGAATAGCATCCACGTCTCTGTTCTAACCAAATGGACAATATTCTATTGATATTGATTTAGAATGTTTCTCTTCCCTCTAGTAAAACATTGAAGTATAGGCGATGGCTAAGGAGCTTTACAGACAATGACAAGCAGTCTGAGAAATGGGAGGGAGGACAGTTTCTAAGAAAGAATGCAATTTATGTTCCACCCCCTTGGATCTGTGACATTCTATAAAGAACACTATTGGATGTGACTGGTGTAAGGCCTATCCTTACTGTCTGCTGTGGCTTGTGTTATTTTCACATGCGGTCAAACAGGAAGTAGACGGATGGAGACACAGTGAGAGGGAGGAAACAGCTGCTTAGAGGAAGAGGCAGCCATGTTTTTCATTTAGTTGGCATCTCAGGACTCGTATGCACAACTCACACACACACACACACACACACACACACACACACACACACACACACACACACACACACACACACACACACACACACACACACACACACACACACACACACACACACACACACACACACACACACACACACACACACACCACACATGACCCACACAACACACACCACACACACCACACACACACCACACACACCACACATGACCCACACAACACACACCACACACACCACACACACACCACACACACCATACCACATCACACACACAAACACACCACCTCCACACACACACACACACACACACCACACACACCACACACCACACACACGTACACCACGCACACACATCACATACACACCAAACACACACACACCACACACACACCATACCACATCACACACACAAACACACACACACACCAAACACACACCACACACACACCACACACCACACACACCACACACCACACAACACACAACACATACACCACACTTAACACCACACACAACACCAAACACACCACACACACACATACCACACACATACACAACACACACCACACACACACACACACACACACCACACACACACACACCACACACACCACGCACACACATCACATACACACCAAACACACACATATCCCACACACACCACACTATCCCACACACACCACACTAACCACACATTCCACACACACACCACCCACACGCCATACACACACCACACATAACCCACACCACACACACACACAACACACACCACACACACACACACACACCACACACACACACACCACACACACACCACGCACACACATCACATACACACCAAACACACACATATCCCACACACACCACATCCCACACATAACACACACCACACACCACACACCACACAACACACACACACCACACACACACAACACAGAGACACCAAACACCACAAACACAACACACACCACACACACACAACACACCACGTACACACACACCACACACCACACACACCACACAACATACACACACCACACACCACACACCGTACACACACATCTCACACCACACACACACCACACACATCACACACAGATACAAACACACAGGTCTTCAGTCTAGAACAGAGCTCACATTGAAATTGGAGGCTTCGTTACTTACCTTTATCTCAAGACGCTCACAAACCTAATTACACAGTACTCCCTCTCTACATTATACCTGTACTTCCTGTCTTGTCTTGTCCGGCTGACTCGCCACTGTTCTAAATCTTAGTCATGATAAGCTTGACAGCATCATCATACGCTTATGAAGAAAACATCTGTAAATCTCCTGTGATTTCAGTGAGGTAATGCAGCATATTGCAACGTTTTCTAGAGCTTCAGTGAAATCATTGTTGCTTGTAATCCTTTGAGATAAAGCAGTGCAGAAAGACACAGATCTCTTATAAACAGACATACTGGTAGTCCCACTAAGCCTTCTGCACCTCCCACCTGATTATCGCACGTAACATGATGTGTGATTAAATCCCCTGGATGATATATGTTGTGGATAGAAAATCCAATTAAAGTAAGAAAAAAAAGTCAATGAAGTCACTGAGAAGTCAGAGCAAGAGGTAAGGTGCCAGGCGTTTCCATCCAAAGAGAAAAGCCTCAGTCAAAACACTGAGCTTTGTTCTTTCTCTATTCATGGATATATTTCAGGTATATATATATTCTAGGTGCTCGAAATAACCCTACTGTTTATACACTGTTCGTACGTTTGCTGAAACTACATCTCAGGTATTCAAAACTCTAAACACAAAACACAAAGAAGTTAGCCAATTTCCCCAAACCCCACAGACATCTTGCAAAATAAAACACAGAAATCAAAAGCAGGTACTCCCTGCTCAAAATGAAACTCTGCATATAACTGAGACACACATCAAATGAATCTGTCTTAGTGACAACCGAGATCACACTAATGTGACACATTCTAAATACTACTATCAGAACCTTTTTCAGTGTAAAGACTAAGATATTGTTGTTATAATGTATATTGTTTGCGTGTTCAAACAAGAAAGGAACACAAAAGCATAACAAAATGTTTTATATTTCAACTCAATACATAAGAAACTGTCAAAATACAGTAAAATCATAATCATAAGTCAAGAAAGAAAATATGTAACGTCAGTTGTTTTGTTCTGGCCATAGATGTTCATCAACATCACAGGTGATATTCTCCTTGGACAGACAGTGGGGGAAATATCTTCTGGCATGACGCCTTCACCACTGACAGGACTCTGCTGGAATGTCCCCACAGAACTCTTCCGTTACCTGGAGAACGGCCATACATTAATGGGGCCATACGTTAATGGGGCCATACGTTAATGGGGCCATACGTTAATGGGGCCATACGTTAATGGGGCCATACGTTAATGGGACCATACGTTAATGGGGCCATACGTTAATGGGGCCATACGTTAATGGGGCCATACGTTAATGGAGCAATACATTAATGGGGCCATACGTTAATGGGGCCATACATTAATGGGGCCATACGTTAATGGAGCCATACGTTAATGGGGCCATACGTTAATGGGGCCATACGTTAATGGGGCCATACGTTAATGGGGTCATACACCTTCCACCGCTATGCTGAAAACAACTCTTCAGTGTGGTTGAGAAATGGGGAATATGATGGAAGACAGAGAATTAGAAACCTGGGATGGTCCTGGAAGCAGTTGCGGACCTGAGCAGCCTGATGGAAATGCACCTTGTCCCAAATTAGAACATAAATGAAATCAAATTAAATCTAATTTAATTTTTCACATACACATGGTTAGCAGATGTTAATGTGAGTGTAGCAAAATGCTTGTGCTTCTAGTTCCGACCATGCAGTAATATCTAACATGTAATCTAACAATTTCACAATAACTACCTTATACACACAAGTGTAAAGGAATGAATAAGTACATAAAAATATATGGATGAGCGATGGCCAAACGGCATAGGCAAGATGCAGTAGATGGTAGAGAGTACAATATATACATGAGATGAGTAATGTAGGGTATGTAAACATTATATAAAGTGGCATTGTTTAAATTGGCTAGTGATACATTTATTACATCCAATTTTTTATAATTAAAGTGGCTTGAGATTTGAGTCAGTATGTTGGCAGCAGCCACTCAATGTTAGTGATCGTCTACAAACTTGATGATGGAGTTGGAGGCGTGCATGGGCACGCAGTCATGGGTTAACAGGGAGTACAGGATAGGGCTATGAACGCACCCTTGTGGGGCTCCAGTGTTGAGGATCAGCGGGGTGGAGATGTTGTTTCCTACCCTCACCCCCTGGGGGGCGGCCTGTCAGGAAGTCCAGGACCCAGTTGCACAGAATGGGTTCGAGAACCAGGGTCTCGAGCTTAATGACGAGTTTGGAGGGTACTATGGTGTTAAATTCTGAGCTGTAATCGATGAACAGCATTCTTACATAGGTATTCCTCTTGTCCAGATGGGTTAGGGCAGTGTGCAATGTGATTGCGATTGTGTTGTCTGTGTACCTATTGGGGCGGTAAGCAAATTGGAGTGGGTCTAGGGTGTCAGGTAGGGTGGAGGTTATATGGTCCTTGACTTGTCTCTCAAAGCATTTCATGATAACGGAAGTGAGTGCTACGGGGTGATAGTCATTTCGCTCAGTTACCTTAGCTTTCTTGGGAACTGGAACAATGGTGGCCCTCTTGAAGCATGTGGGAACAGCAGACTGGGATAAGGATCGATTGAATATGTCCGTAAACACACCAGCCAGCTGGTCTGTGCATGCTTAGAGGACACGGCTAGGGATGCCGTCCGGGCTGGCAACCTTGTGAGGGTTAACACGTTTAAATGTTTTACGCACGTTGGCTGCATTGAAGGAGAGCGGGCCGTGTCGTGGCACTGTTTTGTCCTCAAAGCGAGCAAAGAAGTAGTTTATTTTGTCTGGGAGCAAGAAATAATGTTGAATTGCGACTCTACTTTGTCTCTATACTGACGCTTACCTTGTCTGATTGCCTTGCAGGAGGGAGTAGCTACACTGTTTGTATTCGGTCATGTTTCTGGTCGCCTTGCCCTGATTAAAGGCAGTGGTTCGCACTTTTAGTTTTTGCTCAAATGCTGCCATCCACGGTTTCTGGTTGGGGAAGGTTTTAATAGATGCTGTGGGTACAACATCACCGATGCACTTGCTAATGAACTCGCTCACCGAATCAGCGTATTCATCAATGTTGTTGTCCGACGCAATGCGGAACATATCCCAGTCCACGTGATCGAAGCAATCTTGCAGCGTGGAATCCGATTGACCAGCGTTGAACAGACCTGAGCATGGCCATTTCCTGTTTTAGTTTCTGTCTATAGGCTGGGACCAACAAAATGAAATCGTGGTCAGATTTTCCGAAAGGAGGGCGGGGGAGGGCTTTGTATGCGTCGCAGAAGAATAACAATGAGCCAGCGTTTTGCTAGCCCGGGTCGCGCATTTGATAGCATAGATTAAGCATGGATTACACTTGAGGCCCATGTGATTTCCACAGAGTTGGGTATGGCTGCCTTTTCCTGTTACACTCCTTGCCTATGGAATAGTCTGCAGACTAAACTTCAACTTGAGACTCTTGTCCCCCTGTCGCCCATTTAAATATTTATTGGAGCATTTTTATTTTTGTATTGTTTGTAACAGTTTCCGGTAAAGCAAGTTCTTGTGCTGTTAGGAGAATAACCTGTCTGTAAATTTAATCTGTTGCTGTATTTTTTTGTGTTATCTGTGATTGTTTTGTTTGTCTAGTGTAGTTTCTTAATCATTGTACCTAAACTGTATGTGTAAACATGTATACGCAGGACCCAGCTGTAAAAGAGACCTTGGTCTCAGTCTGTTTTCCTTGTTGAAATAAAGGTATAATAATGCTGATCAAATTTAGGGAGCTTTGTTTTCAGATTAGCCTTGCTAAAATCCCCAGCTACAATAAATGCTGCCTCGGGATATGTGGTTCAATGAAGTTCTTTCAGGGCCGTCGATGTGTCTGCTTGGGGGGGATATACACGACTGTGATTATGATCAAAGAGAATTCTCTTGGTAGATAATGCGGTCGGCATTTGAATGTAAGAAATTCTAGGTCAGGTGAATAAAATGACTTGATTTCGTTTGATTTATTTTAAAAAATTGTTGTTATGATCACACCACGTCTCGTTAATCATAAGGCATACATCCCCGCCCTTCTTCTTACCAGAGAGATGTTTGTTTCTGTCGGCAAGATGTGTGAAGAAACCATGTGGCTGTGCCGACTCTGATAACGTATCCCGAGTGAGCCATGTTTCCGTGACACAAAGAACATTGCAATCTCTGATGTCTCTCTGGAAGGCAACCCTTGCTCGGATTTCATCTACCTTGTTGTCAAGAGACTGGACATTGGCGAGTTGTATGCTCAGGCGCGGTGCGCGATGTGCCTGTCTACCGAGCCTGACCAGAAGACCGCTCCGTCTGACCCTCTGCAGCGCCGTTGTTTTGGGTTGCCGGCTGCAGTCGTATTCCTGGTGGTAATGTTGTTGAGTTTACATTGCTCTTATATCCAATAGTTCCTCCCTGCTGTATGTAATAAAACATAAGATTTCCTGGGGTAACAATGTAAGAAATAACACTTTAAAAAACGAAATAGTGCAGTTTCCTAGGAACGCGGAGGGAGGTGGCCATCTCATGAAGTATGATTTGCTACTCAGGATCACCTGGACCTCTCTGCTCTGGCTGAAAAAGATTGTCATGTAAGGTGTCCCAGTTCTTGGGAGATGGGACTTGCATCCAACTCCATGATTCTCTGAAATGTTAATAAATACTATAATTGCTGTATAGTAAAGTTCACTGGCAACATCAACAGGTCTCTCGTGTTTCAAGAGTGTAATATTACTACATTGTTTACTTGCACATATGAAATGTGACTCTGTAGATTTGCTTCATCCGGAGATGGTGTTTCTGAAGGATGCGGGCTATGGTTGTTAAACTCACGATGAGGTTATGGAAGATGGCAGGGTTTTCAATAATCTGGTGTTGGATTTCCCGCAGTCTTATGGCATTATTTTCAACGACCATTTGCACAATGGCAGCCTTGTATGTGGTGGTCGTCTTTCAGTTTTACAAAAACAAAATAGCATGCAGTACAGTTAACACTACAGCAATACAGTATACAATATAAATATGTTACAAAATAGTATAGCTCCCAATT
Source organism: Oncorhynchus gorbuscha (assembly GCF_021184085.1). Lineage (NCBI taxonomy): Eukaryota > Metazoa > Chordata > Actinopteri > Salmoniformes > Salmonidae > Oncorhynchus > Oncorhynchus gorbuscha. The sequence goes on from NC_060173.1 coordinate 12,315,345, forward strand.
TTATACATACAGTAATACATGAATACAGTAATACTTTGTTTCCCCTTACAGTATGTATTAGAATCTACAATCTTTAATGTGATTTATGTTGTACTACTGTCAAGTAGTAAAAGTAGTAGAGAGGTCCAATGTCTGCAGTACAAATCTATTCTCAATTTGGAACCTCAGGATGACGGATGCTACAGTGAAGTGGCTCAGTTCAGGCAGCACTCTCTGCCCAGCCTCTCTCAAGGTCAAAGCACTCTCTGCCCAGCCTCTCTCAAGGTCAAAGCACTCTCTGCCCAGCCTCTCTCAAGGTCAAAGCACTCTCTGCCCAGCCTCTCTCAAGGTCAAAGCACTCTCTGCCCAGCCTCTCTCAAGGTCAAAGCACTCTCTGCCCAGCCTCTCTCAAGGTCAAAGCACTCTCTGCCCAGCCTCTCTCAAGGTCAAAGCACTCTCTGCCCGGCCTCTCTCAAGGTCAAAGCACTCTCTGCCCAGCCTCTCTCAAGGTCAAAGCACTCTCTGCCCAGCCTCTCTCAAGGTCAAAGCACTCTCTACATCCACCTCCGCCTCCAATTCCACCTCTACCTCTACATCTCTCTCCACATCCAACTCCACCTCTACCTCTACCTCTACCTCTACATCCACCTCCATTTCCACCTCTACCTCTACATCCAACTCCACCTCTACTCTACCTCTACCTCTACATCCACCTCCAACTCCACCTCTACCTCCAACTCCACCCCTACCTCTACCCCCAACTCCACCTCTACATCCACCTCCGCCTCCAATTCCACCTCTACCTCTACATCTCTCTCCACATCCAACTCCACCTCTACCTCTACCTCTACCTCTACCTCTACCTCTACATCCACCTCCAATTCCACCTCTACCTCTACATCCAACTCCACCTCTACTCTACCTCTACCTCTACCTCTACATCCATCTCCAATTCCACCTCTACATCTACCTCTACATCCAACTCCACCTCTACCTCTACCTCTACCTCTACCTCTACCTCTACCTCTACCTCTACCTCTACCTCTACCTCTACCTCTACCTCTACCTCTACCTCTACATCCACCTCCACCTCCATCTCCATCTCCATTCCACATCTACCTCTTCATCCACCTCCACCTCCATTCCAACTCCACCTCTATCTCAAATCAAATCAAATCAAATCCAATGTTTTTATAGCCCTTCGTACATCAGCTGATATCTCAAAGTGCTGTACAGAAACCTAGCCTAAAACCCCAAACAGCAAGCAATGCAGGTGTAGACGCACGGTAGCTAGGAAAAACTCCCTAGAAAGGCCAACACCTAGGAAGAAATCTAGAGAGGAACCAGGCTATGTGGGGTGGCCAGTCCTCTTCTGGCTGTGCCGGGTGGAGATTATAACAGAACATGGCCAAGATGTTCAAATGTTCATAAATTACCAGCATGGTCCAATAATAATAAGGCAGAACCGTTTAAACTGGAGCAGCAGCACGGCCAGGTGGACTGGGGACAGCAAGGAGTCATCATGTCAGGTAGTCCTGGGGCATGGTCCTTGGGCTCAGGTCCTCCGAGAGAGAGAAAGAAAGAGAGAGAGAATTAGAGAGCACACTTAAATTCACACAGGACACCGAATAGGACAGGAGAAGTACTCCAGATGTAACAAACTGACCCCAGCCCCCCGACATATAAACTACTGCAGCATAAATAAATACATGAATAAATACATAAATACCTCTACCTCTACCTCTACATCCACCTCCACCTCTACCTCTACCTCTACATCCACCTCCACCTCTACCTCTACCTCTACATCCACCTCCACCTCTACCTCTACCTCTACATCCACCTCCACCTCTACCTCTACCTCTACATCCACCTCCACCTCCACCTCTACCTCTACATCCACCTCCACCTCCACCTCTACCTCTACATCCAACTCCACCTCTACCTCTACCTCTACCTCTACCTCTACCTCTACCTCCACCTCCACCTCTACCTCTACCTCTACATCCACCTCCACCTCTACCTCTACCTCTACCTCTACCTCTACATCCACCTCTACCTCTACCTCTACCTCCACCTCTACCTCTACCTCTACATCCACCTCCACCTCTACCTCTACCTCTACCTCTACCTCTACATCTACCTCTACCTCCACCTCTACCTCTACCTCTACATCCAACTCCACCTCTACCTCTACCTCTACATCCACCTCCACCTCCACCTCTACCTCTACATCCACCTCCACCTCCACCTCTACCTCTACATCCAACTCCACCTCTACCTCTACCTCTACATCCAACTCCACCTCCACCTCTACCTCTACATCCACCTCCACCTCCACCTCTACCTCTACATCCAACTCCACCTCTACCTCTACCTCTACATCCAACTCCACCTCTACCTCTACCTCTACATCCACCTCCACCTCCACCTCTACCTCTACATCCAACTCCACCTCTACCTCTACCTCTACATCCAACTCCACCTCCACCTCTACCTCTACATCCACCTCCACCTCCACCTCTACCTCTACATCCAACTCCACCTCTACCTCTACCTCTACATCCAACTCCACCTCTACCTCTACCTCTACATCCACCTCCACCTCTACCTCTACCTCTACCTCTACATCCAACTCCACCTCTACCTCTACCTCTACCTCTACCTCTACCTCTACCTCTACATCACTCCACCTCTACCTCTACCTCTACATCCAACTCCACCTCTACCTCTACCTCTACATCCAACTCCACCTCTACCTCTACCTCTACATCCACCTCCACCTCCACCTCTACCTCTACATCCAACTCCACCTCTACCTCTACCTCTACATCCAACTCCACCTCTACCTCTACCTCTACATCCACCTCCACCTCTACCTCTACCTCTACCTCTACATCCAACTCCACCTCTACCTCTACCTCTACCTCTACCTCTACCTCTACCTCTACATCCAACTCCACCTCTACCTCTACCTCTACATCCAACTCCACCTCTACCTCTACCTCTACATCCAACTCCACCTCCACCTCTACCTCTACATCCAACTCCACCTCTACCTCTACCTCTACATCCACCTCCACCTCTACCTCTACCTCTACATCCAACTCCACCTCTACCTCTACATCCAACTCCACCTCTACCTCCACCTCTACCTCCACCTCTACATCCACCTCTACCTCTACCTCTACCTCTACATCCAACTCCACCTCTACCTCCACCTCTACCTCCACCTCTACATCCACCTCTACCTCTACCTCTACCTCTACATCCAACTCCACCTCTACCTCTACATCCACCTCCACCTCTACCTCTACCTCTACATCCAACTCCACCTCTACCTCTACCTCTACATCCAACTCCACCTCTACCTCCACCTCTACCTCCACCTCTACATCCACCTCTACCTCTACCTCTACCTCTACATCCACCTCTACCTCTACCTCTACCTCTACATCCACCTCCACCTCTACCTCTACATCCACCTCCACCTCTACCTCTACCTCTACATCCAACTCCACCTCTACCTCTACCTCTACATCCAACTCCACCTCTACCTCCACCTCTACCTCCACCTCTACATCCACCTCTACCTCTACCTCTACCTCTACATCCACCTCTACCTCTACCTCTACCTCTACATCCACCTCCACCTCTACCTCTACATCCAACTCCACCTCTACCTCTACCTCTACATCCACCTCCACCTCTACCTCTACCTCTACATCCAACTCCACCTCTACCTCTACCTCTACATCCAACTCCACCTCTACCTCTACCTCTACATCCAACTCCACCTCTACCTCTACCTCTACATCCAACTCCACCTCTACCTCTACCTCTACATCCAACTCCACCTCTACCTCTACCTCTACATCCAACTCCACCTCTACCTCTACCTCTACATCCAACTCCACCTCTACCTCTACCTCTACATCCACCTCCATTCCACATCTACCTCTACATCCAACTCCACCTCTACCTCTACCTCTACATCCACCTCCATTCCACCTCTACCTCTACATCCAACTCCACCTCTACCTCTACCTCTACATCCAACTCCACCTCTACCTCTACCTCTACATCCAACTCCACCTCTACCTCTACCTCTACATCCACCTCCACCTCTACCTCTACCTCTACATCCAACTCCACCTCTACCTCTACCTCTACATCCAACTCCACCTCTACCTCTACCTCTACATCCACCTCCACCTCTACCTCTACCTCTACATCCAACTCCACCTCTACCTCTACCTCTACATCCACCTCCATTCCACCTCTACCTCTACATCCAACTCCACCTCTACCTCTACCTCTACATCCAACTCCATCTCTACCTCTACCTCTACATCCACCTCCATTCCACATCTACCTCTACCTCTACATCCACCTCCACCTCTACCTCTACCTCTACATCCAACTCCACCTCTACCTCTACCTCTACATCCACCTCCATTCCACATCTACCTCTACATCCATCTCCAATCCACCTCTACATCCAACTCCACCTCTACCTCTACCTCTACATCCACCTCCATTCCACATCTACCTCTACATCCATCTCCAATTCCACCTCTACATCCAACTCCACCTCTACCTCTACCTCTACATCCAACTCCACCTCTACCTCTACCTCTACATCCACCTCCATTCCACATCTACCTCTACATCCATCTCCAATTCCACCTCTACATCCAACTCCACCTCTACCTCTACATCCAACTCCACCTCTACCTCTACCTCTACCTCTACCTCTACCTCTACCTCTACATCCAACTCCACCTCTACCTCTACCTCTACATCCAACTCCACCTCTACCTCTACCTCTACATCCAACTCCACCTCTACCTCTACCTCTACATCCACCTCCACCTCCACCTCTACCTCTACATCCAACTCCACCTCTACCTCTACCTCTACATCCAACTCCACCTCTACCTCTACCTCTACATCCACCTCCACCTCTACCTCTACCTCTACCTCTACATCCAACTCCACCTCTACCTCTACCTCTACCTCTACCTCTACCTCTACCTCTACATCCAACTCCACCTCTACCTCTACCTCTACATCCAACTCCACCTCTACCTCTACCTCTACATCCAACTCCACCTCCACCTCTACCTCTACATCCAACTCCACCTCTACCTCTACCTCTACATCCACCTCCACCTCTACCTCTACCTCTACATCCAACTCCACCTCTACCTCTACCTCTACATCCAACTCCACCTCTACCTCCACCTCTACCTCCACCTCTACATCCACCTCTACCTCTACCTCTACCTCTACATCCAACTCCACCTCTACCTCCACCTCTACCTCCACCTCTACATCCACCTCTACCTCTACCTCTACCTCTACATCCAACTCCACCTCTACCTCTACATCCACCTCCACCTCTACCTCTACCTCTACATCCAACTCCACCTCTACCTCTACCTCTACATCCAACTCCACCTCTACCTCCACCTCTACCTCCACCTCTACATCCACCTCTACCTCTACCTCTACCTCTACATCCACCTCTACCTCTACCTCTACCTCTACATCCACCTCCACCTCTACCTCTACATCCACCTCCACCTCTACCTCTACCTCTACATCCAACTCCACCTCTACCTCTACCTCTACATCCAACTCCACCTCTACCTCCACCTCTACCTCCACCTCTACATCCACCTCTACCTCTACCTCTACCTCTACATCCACCTCTACCTCTACCTCTACCTCTACATCCACCTCCACCTCTACCTCTACATCCAACTCCACCTCTACCTCTACCTCTACATCCACCTCCACCTCTACCTCTACCTCTACATCCAACTCCACCTCTACCTCTACCTCTACATCCAACTCCACCTCTACCTCTACCTCTACATCCAACTCCACCTCTACCTCTACCTCTACATCCAACTCCACCTCTACCTCTACCTCTACATCCAACTCCACCTCTACCTCTACCTCTACATCCAACTCCACCTCTACCTCTACCTCTACATCCAACTCCACCTCTACCTCTACCTCTACATCCACCTCCATTCCACATCTACCTCTACATCCAACTCCACCTCTACCTCTACCTCTACATCCACCTCCATTCCACCTCTACCTCTACATCCAACTCCACCTCTACCTCTACCTCTACATCCAACTCCACCTCTACCTCTACCTCTACATCCAACTCCACCTCTACCTCTACCTCTACATCCACCTCCACCTCTACCTCTACCTCTACATCCAACTCCACCTCTACCTCTACCTCTACATCCAACTCCACCTCTACCTCTACCTCTACATCCACCTCCACCTCTACCTCTACCTCTACATCCAACTCCACCTCTACCTCTACCTCTACATCCACCTCCATTCCACCTCTACCTCTACATCCAACTCCACCTCTACCTCTACCTCTACATCCAACTCCACCTCTACCTCTACCTCTACATCCACCTCCATTCCACATCTACCTCTACCTCTACATCCACCTCCACCTCTACCTCTACCTCTACATCCAACTCCACCTCTACCTCTACCTCTACATCCACCTCCATTCCACATCTACCTCTACATCCATCTCCAATTCCACCTCTACATCCAACTCCACCTCTACCTCTACCTCTACATCCACCTCCATTCCACATCTACCTCTACATCCATCTCCAATTCCACCTCTACATCCAACTCCACCTCTACCTCTACCTCTACATCCAACTCCACCTCTACCTCTACCTCTACATCCACCTCCATTCCACATCTACCTCTACATCCATCTCCAATTCCACCTCTACATCCAACTCCACCTCTACCTCCACCTCTACATCCGCCTCCAATTCCACATCTACCTCCACATCGACCTCCAATTCCACCTCTACCTCTACATCTACCTCCACCTCTACCTCTACATCCAACTCCACCTCTACCTCTACCTCTACATCCACCTCCATTCCACATCTACCTCTACATCCATCTCCAATTCCACCTCTACATCCAACTCCACCTCTACCTCCACCTCTACATCCGCCTCCAATTCCACATCTACCTCCACATCGACCTCCAATTCCACCTCTACCTCTACATCTACCTCCACCTCCAACTCTACCTCCACCTCCACCTCCACCTCCACCTCCACCTCCACCTCCACCTCCACCTCTACCTCCCACTCCACCTCCACCTCTCTCTGCCAAGTTTGCTTCCATTGTTCTTCAAACATAGGAGTACTCAACTTTGGCCTTTTTATCCATACCAAAGGTCTGATTCCAAAGTGAACATTACAGTTAGTGTTTGAAGAGAGAAAGTGATCAATTGGTAATTGAGTTCAGCTTGTTGAACAGTGTTGCTTTTCATTTGCACACAATACATTTTATTTGGGATGGTTGTGCCAAAGGTAGAGAATTGTGTGTTATGTTTTGCCAAATGTTTGTTATAGAATTGCCATCTGAGTGTAAAGCAAAACATGTGCCAGTGGTATGCTAAATGAGATACAGATTTGGTGTATCGGTCTGCTAAATGAGATACAGGTTTGGTGTATCGGTCTGCTAAATGAGATACAGATTTGGTGTATGGGTCTGTTAATGAGTTTCAGGTTTTGGTATTTGTGCCTCATGGGACAATTTTAATGTGTAAACAAATGGGAAAAACTGTAATACAATACAATTAATGTCACCCCAAATAAATCATGCATGGGAAAAGCAAAATATCTAAATTGCTATCAAATACAGCACGTTCTTCCTAATGCATGATATTTAATGAAATATCCTGAACCACTCAAATTGTCAAACATGAAGAAATCATATTGAAAATCATTATCTGATATATGAATGTATGGAAGATACAATAAGCTGCTTGTCTTTGTCAAACAACTTCTTAGATGACAGCATTCTTGCTCTTATTAAATATGTGCCTTGCTTGCAAGAAGCTATTAAAAGGGATGAAAAAAAATCAATAGGGGGAATGGATTAGTGAAGGCAAATATCTATTATCTGGCGATGGGTGAACATTAATCCACACATGAAAGTGTTTGGTGTCTCGCCTAACGTTGTGTGACAGCCGCATAATAGAATCCCCCTGAGAGTCATTGCCTAAAACTTACAAGCCAATGTCATCTATTGTGAAGCACTCGCGCTTCTCTTTACATGAAATTTCATTCTAGGCCGGCAGGGATTTGGAGAGTTAAAGCTGGTGTCTGCTCCTGGCACAACGCCATGTCCAAACTGTTCTCTTCTAAGACTGAGACTCATCTGGCTACACGCCACATCACTTCCTCCAGCACCCTCCTGTATCCTCACACACTCTTAGATTGTAGTCTGCACACACACACACACACACACACACACACACACACACACACACACACACACACACACACACACACACACACACACACACACACACACACACACACACACACACACACACACACACACACACACACACACACACACACACACACACACACACACACACACACACACACACACACACACACACACACACACACACACACACACACACACACACACACACAGACACAGACACAGACACAGACATACCCACCCACACCCATACCCATACCCAATCACACACACTCCACAGTTAAGGTTAATGTAACATGTTGGCACTGGCCAGATTTTCCCAGGAAATACAAATAAAATCATTCTGAAATGTGTTTAATCAGTGGGTTTAGGGCATACACCCTTTTGATCTGGTAGTGTGTGTTGTGAGTGGGTGGGTGGGTGTTTTTGTGTCCAGGAAAGAGGTCAATTACTCATGTAACTATTTATACTGGAACAAAATCCCATTCTAGTTATCATTACCAGTGACTGCCAAGGCTCAGATAAGTAGGACATGTAGCGAATCAGAGAATCAGAAAGCTGAGCCAGCAATAAGCAAAGTGGCCTTTTCCATCTGATTGTTTGAACTTCTGAAACCTCTGCACTATTAGCATGCCACTTGTGAACTCTGAACCCTTGATCTGTTATTTAATACTATTTTCAAATTCCATAGTCCTTTTTACCCACTTTAAGACTTTAAGATTTAAATAATTGTCCAATTCATTGAGGAACCATTGGGGCTATTCATTTCAGATCCTGCAGTTTATTCAGCAATTGACCAACCTTGATCATGACATTGTAATAATATGTGTGGTCGCTATTACAGCTCATTGACCGACATTATAGGAACTATGTAGCTTCATAGTAATATCAGCAAACAACCTGAACTTGTTGTAAGACTGATTGTCGTAAGTAAGCAATCAAGTGGGTTGTTAGTGGAGCTTGTGATTACAGAGTATGTACCCTTTTACTGGAATTCTTAGAATATATATGTTTTTAAACAGTTGAGGAATGATAGAAGTCAAGAACAGCCAGCTGCTGTATAAAGAACATTTCGTGCAAATTACCACCAGGGACACGTGAAGTCAATATTAAATGAATCATTCTTTATTGTCAGTTAGCTATAGTGCTTCCAACCAACCTAATGCACCATAGTACACGTCGGTCAGAAGCTCTAACGGGGCAGTCCCGTTAGTTCTCTTGTATACTGCTTACAAGGCCAAGTTATATTTGTATGATTTCAATTATTCATTATTCATCATTATTTCATTATTCACATTTGGTTTGTACATATGACTGACCAATACCTCACAAGGTTTCTTCTCTCCAAGCTGAAACCTTGAAATAGAGATACCACTTTCGGGTTCTCAAAGCAATGTTCTGGGCGTACTGCCAAATTGCTTTTACTGATAGTGAGGATTCCTCCCAGGCACTTGAATGAACCCAGTTGAATTGTTTATTAGAAAAGCATGAACATAACATTTTCCTTCACAAACACAACATGATTTATGTTTCAATAAGGTGCCTTTAATTTCGCTCCCTACACCAAATGCTTCAGTTTTCACATGTTACATTACATGTGTAAGGTAATTGTAGACCTGCTCTGCAGTGTCTGCGGTTGTCTGAGACAAGGCGTCACAATAATTTCACAACTTTTCTGGGAATCAGACTGCACTGATTCTTTTGGGAGGAAAAATACTTTCCAGGCTCAAGCATTAGTATCTCACTGATATAATAAGGCTGAGGGCAAAGCCATATTTACGGTGTACATTTTAGGACATCCCTACTCCCTATTGAACAAGTCCCTTTATTCCCTCTATATCCTGTATGAGAAAATGTCAGACAGTAGGCCCTAGTCCTTACTCACAATGGTAAATGTCCCTACTGTCAGACAATGTACACCATACATGCTTTCAGAGGTGGAGATCTATGAAGCTTTATCCCACTGGGCACAGACATCAATTCAATGTCTATTCCACTTTGTTTCATCATAATTTCATTGACCAGTGTGTGCCCACTAGGATGCTTCTATAATCTACTGTGTAACAGTCTATCTATCCCGCCTTTCCTTTTACACTGATTTTGGCACAGTGCAGAAAAGCCCATAAAACAGGCTACTGTTACAAGAAGGTTAGAGCAAAGATGCATGCAAAAAGCTTCCATAATGTAATTCCCAGGTAATGCAGGACTGTGTGTGTATGTGTGTCTCTGTCATGGTTACTTGAGGTTGGATTGTTAAATCCCTATTTCTAATAAGATTGTGTCCCTCTGGTTCCCCTGTTCTCCCCTCTGCAGCAACTGTC
>NC_060173.1:12328462-12330551 GCF_021184085.1 Oncorhynchus gorbuscha
CCTTTAGTTCAGTGGGCTTAGTTCAGTCGTGGCATGCAAGAGATTGGGGTCACATCTGCATGGAGAATGAGGTCAATAGAGTACTACCTGAGGCCACTATCCTCTACCAAATCAAATCAAATTAAATCAAATTTTATTTGTCACATACACATGGTTAGCAGATGTTAATGCGAGTGTAGCGAAATGCTTGTGCTTCTAGTTCCGACAATGCAGTGATAACCAACAAGTAATCTAACTAACAATTCCAAAACTACTGTCTTATACACAGTGTAAGGGGATAAGGAATATGTACATAAGGATATATGAATGAGTGATGGTACAGAGCAGCATACAGTAGATGGTATCGAGTACAGTATATACATATGAGATGAGTGTGTAGACAAAGTAAACAAAGTGGCATAGTTAAAGTGGCTAGTGATACATGTATTACATAAGGATGCAGTCGATGATGTAGAGTACAGTATATACATATGCATATGAGATGAATAATGTAGGGTAAGTAACATTATATAAGGTAGCATTGTTTAAAGTGGCTAGTGATATATTTACATCATTTCCCATCAATTCCCATTATTAAAGTGGCTGGAGTTGGGTCAGTGTCAATGACAGTGTGTTGGCAGCAGCCACTCAATGTTAGTGGTGGCTGTTTAACAGTCTGATGGCCTTGAGATAGAAGCTGTTTTTCAGTCTCTCGGTCCCAGCTTTGATGCACCTGTACTGACCGCGCTGCTGCGCCTTCTTCACGACGCTGTCAGTGTGAGTGGACCAATTCAGTTTGTCTGTGATGTTCCAATACAGGATGCTCCAATACCAAGCTGCAGAGGAAATAATGAAAAAACGTAGCACGCAACTCATTTGAGACAACGTCATTTCCGGTCACAACTTGCAGGCTTGTTTTCAAATTGCTGTGCGTTTTGTTGCCAACCTATTTTGCTACCTGACAACTTTACGGGTTTCACTTTTTAATTACCGTTCATATATTTATTTTTTCCTCGACTTTTTCACTCCGGACGCTTTATCTGGACACGATTCGTCAGGACCTCCAACAGCCGAAGCTAAGTAGTAACATTAACATGATGCCTTCTAATTGCAGCCGCTGTGCTCGCCTTACGGCGAGGATAGCTGTACTGCAAGCCCAGCTTCAGACGCAATCGTTAGGCAAGGGTAATTTCAGTGTAGGAAAGGATGAAACAGCGTCTGTGCCACCAGTAAGTACAGATAGTAGTATAAATCCCCTGGCACAGTCCCCGCAGCCGGACAACTTTCTCACGGTTTCTGGAAGGAAATGCTGTAGGAACGCTCAACCAGTGTCGCTCATTCAGCAGACAGAAACTTTCAACCGGTTCTCCCCATTAAGCAGCGGGTCGGTGTCAGAGGCCGAGTCTTCTCTGGTCTCTACTCCTCCCGTTACGGGGTCTGAGACGCCGAAGCTTCCCACCATTAGCTCTGACAAATTGAAAACTCTAGTCATTGGCGACTCCATTACCCGCAGTATTAGACTTAAAGCGAATCATCCAGCGATCATACACTGTTTACCCGGGGCAGGGCTACCGACGTTAAGGCTAATCTGAAGATGGTGCTGGCTAAAGCTAAAACTGGCGAGTGTAGAGAGTATAGAGATATTGTTATCCACGTCGGCACCAACGATGTTAGGATGAAACAGTCAGAGATCACCAAGCGCAACATAGCTTCTGCGTGCATATCAGCTAGAAAGATGTGTCGGCATCGAGTAATTGTCTCTGGCCCCCTCCCAGTTAGGGGAGTGATGAGCTCTACAGCAGAGTCTCACAACTCAATCGCTGGTTGAAAACTGTTTTCTGCCCCTCCCAAAAGATAGAATTTGTAGATAATTGGCCCTCTTTCTGGGACTCGCCCACAAACAGGACCAAGCCTGACCTGCTGAGGAGTGACGGACTCCATCCTAGCTGGAGGGGTGCTCTCATCTTATCTGCCAACATAGACAGGGCTCTAACTCCTCTAGCTCCACAATGAAATAGGGTGCAGGCCAGGCAGCAGGCTATTAGCCAGCCTGCCAGCATAGTGGAGTCTGCCACTAGCATAGTTAGTGTAGTCAGCTTAGCTATCACCA
>NC_060173.1:12330651-12340651 GCF_021184085.1 Oncorhynchus gorbuscha
AAGAACACATCAAGACCATTTCGAGGACAGCTTTTTTCCATCTACGTAACATTGCAAAAATCAGAAACTTTCTGTCCAAAAATGATGCAGAAAAATTAATCCATGCTTTTGTCACTTCTAGGTTAGACTACTGCAATGCTCTATTTTCCGGCTACCCGGATAAAGCACTAAATAAACTTCAGTTAGTGCTAAATACGGCTGCTAGAATCCTGACTAGAACCAAAAAATTTGATCATATTACTCCAGTGCTAGCCTCTACACTGGCTTCCTGTCAAAGCAAGGGCTGATTTCAAGGTTTTACTGCTAACCTACAAAGCATTACATGGGCTTGCTCCTACCTACCTCTCTGATTTGGTCCTGCCGTACATACCTATACGTACGCTACGGTCACAAGACGCAGGCCTCCTAATTGTCCCTAGAATTTCTAAGCAAACAGCTGGAGGCAGGGCTTTCTCCTATAGAGCTCCATTTTTATGGAACGGTCTGCCTACCCATGTCAGAGACGCAAACTCGGTCTCAACCTTTAAGTCTTTACTGAAGACTCATCTCTTCAGTGGGTCATATGATTGAGTGTAGTCTGGCCCAGGAGTGGGAAGGTGAACGGAAAGGCTCTGGAGCAACGAACCGCCCTTGCTGTCTCTGCCTGGCCGGTTCCCCTTTTTCCACTGGGATTCTCTGCCTCTAACCCTGTTACGGGGGCTGAGTCACTGGCTTGCTGGGGCTCTCTCGTGCCGTCCCTGGGGGGGGTGCGTCACCTGGGTGGGTTGATTCACTGTTGTGGTCGGCCTGTCTGGGTTCCCCCCCCCTTGGGTTGTACCGTGTCGGAGATCTTTGTGGGCTATACTCGGCCTTGTCTCAGGATGGTAAGTTGGTGGTTGAAGATTTCCCTCTAGTGGTGTGGGGGCTGTGCTTTGGCAAAGTGGGTGGGGTTATATCCTTCCTGTTTGGCCCTGTCCGGGGGTGTCCTCGGATGGGGCCACAGTGTCTCCTGACCCCTCCTGTCTCAGCCTCCAGTATTTATGCTGCAGTAGTTTGTGTCGGGGGCTAGGGTCAGTTTGTTTATCTGGAGTACTTCTCCTGTCCTATTCGGTGTCCTGTGTAAATCTAAGTGTGCGTTCTCTAATTCTCTCCTTCTCTCTTTCTTTCTCTCTCTCGGAGGACCTGAGCCCTAGAACCATGCCCCAGGACTACCTGACATGATGACTCCTTGCTGTCCCCAGTCCACCTGGCCATGCTGCTGCTCCAGTTTCAACTGGCCTGGGCCCTAGGACCATGTCCCAGGACTACCTGACATGAGGACTCCTTGCTGTCCCCAGTCCACCTGGCCATGTTCCTGCTCCAGTTTCAACTGTTCTGCCTTACTATTATTCAACCATGCTGGTCATTTATGAACATTTGAACATCTTGGCCACGTTCTGTTATAATCTCCACCCGGCACAGCCGGAAGAGGACTGGCCACCCCACATATGCTCTCTCTAATTCTCTCTTTCTTTCTCTCTCTCGGAGGACCTGAGCCCTAGGACCGTGCCCCAGGACTACCTGACATGATGGCTCCTTGCTGTCCCCAGTCCACCTGACTGTGCTGCTGCTCCAGTTTCAACTGTTCTGCCTTATTATTATTTGACCATGCTGGTCATTTATGAACATTTGAACATCTTGGTCATGTTCTGTTATAATCTCTACCCGGCACAGCCAGAAGAGGACTGGCCACCCCACATAGCCCGGTTCCTCTCTAGGTTTCTTCCTAGGTTTTGGCCTTTCTAGGGAGTTTTTCCTAGCCACCGTGCTTTTACACCTGCATTGTTTGCTGTTTGGGGTTTTAGGCTGGGTTTCTGTACAGCACTTTGAGATATCAGCTGACGTACGAAGGGCTATATAAATAAATTTGATTTGATTTGATTTGATTTGATGTGTATGCCGAGGAACTTAAAACTAGCTACCCTCTCCACTACTGTTCCATCGATGTGGATAGGGGGGTGTTCCCTCTGCTGTTTCCTGAAGTCCACAATCATCTCCTTAGTTTTGTTGACGTTGAGTGTGAGGTTATTTTCCTGACACCACACTCCGAGGGCCCTCACCTCCTCCCTGTAGGCCGTCTCGTCGTTGTTGGTAATCAAGCCTACCACTGTTGTGTCGTCCGCAAACTTGATGATTGAGTTGGAGGCGTGCGTGGCCACGCAGTCGTGGGTGAACAGGGAGTACAGGAGAGGGCTCAGAACGCACCCTTGTGGGGCCCCCGTGTTGAGGATCAGCGGGGAGGAGATGTTGTTGCCTACCCTCACCACCTGGGGGCGGCCCGTCAGGAAGTCCAGTACCCAGTTGCACAGGGCGGGGTCGAGACCCAGGGTCTCGAGCTTGATGACGAGCTTGGAGGGTACTATGGTGTTGAATGCCGAGCTGTAGTCGATGAACAGCATTCTCACATAGGTATTCCTCTTGTCCAGGTGGGTTAGGGCAGTGTGCAGTGTGGTTGAGATTGCATCGTCTGTGGACCTATTTGGGCGGTAAGCAAATTGGAGTGGGTCTAGGGTGTCAGGTAGCGTGGATGTGATATGGTCCTTGACTAGTCCCTCAAAGCACTTCATGATGACGGAAGTGAGTGCTACGGGGCGGTAGTCGTTTAGCTCAGTTACCTTAGCTTTCTTGGGAACAGGAACAATGGTGGCCCTCTTGAAGCATGTGGGAACAGCAGACTGGTATAGGGATTGATTGAATATGTCCGTAAACACACCGGCCAGCTGGTCTGCGCATGCTCTGAGGGCGTGGCTGGGGATGCCGTCTGGGCCTGCAGCCTTGCGAGGGTTAACACGTTTAAATGTCTTACTCACCTCGGCTGCAAACACCGTGTGTAGAATGAGAAGTGTAGAGCCAAGACACTGCTTGACTGTGTGACCCTCTGATCACACTTCTCGGGACCAAGTGTATCTCTGTAGGCATTTTGGATTTGTTCTCCTTCCCGCTCTTTCCTGCTCCAAATTCCAAGTGAAAGTCCTATCATGGGGATCACCAGCCTAAACAAACATTCCATAGAACATTCTACAGAGACAAAGAGAGAGTGAACTCCAGTAAATAGAGCAGGCAGGACTATCATTTGGGCAAACAGCAGAGCTCTCTGTAATAATAAAATGGCTCCAACATCAGTGAAACTACCTGTCTATCCAGGATCTCTATGCCACCTGATGTAAATCAGACAGTGGAAAATCCCACCTTAATAATGATCTTCTCACTATAATAACTCCACATTATGCAAAGATCCAACATTTAATCGTACATTCTTTGTGCCATCCACCACATGCCGTGCCTACTTCAAATTACACACAGGCCAAAAATATATACCTTATGTTTTTCCCCCTTGGCCATATGATGAAATTATTTTTCATACAATGGAGACTTTATGTTTGACATTCGGGGCAAAGACAGTATAAGATACAGATTCAGAAAACGTTACTGTCTTCAGAGAGGCAATTCATCTTGCAATTCAAATAGCGAAGGATATGTACAAGGCAATAGGAAGGGTAAGTGCAGTTTCATAGTGCAAGTGCTAAGTACAACATTTTGTAGAGTTGCAGAATTGCATTCGGAATAAAAGAGAACTTGGCCCTATTTTTTTTTACCCTTATGTTGTCTGTACCTGTGTCCAGAGGGAAGGAGCTGGAATTCAGGGTGGAGTGGATGGGAAGAGTCAACTGCTATTTTATTCTCCTTAAGGAGGCCTCTGCACAGGTACAGAGATGACAGTTCTTGCTGCTGCTGCCTCATGATTTTCCCACAAGTCCCACAAACTTTTCCCACAAGTTTTCCCACTATCTTTGCCCAACAATTTTTTTTTGTGCAACCTTGATATTCAAACTGAACCTTGATATTCCAACTGAACCTTGATATTCCAACTGAACCTTGATATTCCAACTGAACCTTGATATTCCCACTGAACCTTGATATTCCAACTGAACCTTGATATTCCAACTGAACCTTGATATTCCAACTGAACCTTGATATTCCCACTGAACCTTGATATTCCAACTGAACCTTGATATTCCAACTGAACCTTGATATTCCCACTGAACCTTGATATTCCCACTGAACCTTGATACTCCAACTGAACCGTGATATTCCCACTGAACCTTGATATTCCCACTGAACCTTGATATTCCCACTGAACCTTGATATTCCAACTGAACCTTGATATTCCAACTGAACCTTGATATTCCCACTGAACCTTGATATTCCAACTGAACCTTGATATTCCAACTGAACCTTGATATTCCAACTGAACCTTGATATTCCCACTGAACCTTGATATTCCAACTGAACCTTGATATTCCAACTGAACCTTGATATTCCCACTGAACCTTGATACTCCAACTGAACCGTGATATTCCCACTGAACCTTGATATTCCCACTGAACCTTGATATTCCAACTGAACCTTGATATTCCAACTGAACCTTGATATCCCAACTGAACCTTGATATTCCCACTGAACCTTGATATTCCCACTGAACCTTGATATTCCAACTGAACCTTGATATTCCAACTGAACCTTGATATTCCCACTGAACCTTGATATTTCAACTGAACCTTGATATTCCAACTGAACCTTGATATTCCCACTGAACCTTGATACTCCAACTGAACCGTGATATTCCCACTGAACCTTGATATTCCCACTGGACCTTGATATTCCAACTGAACCTTGATATTCCAACTGAACCTTGATATTCCAACTGAACCTTGATATTCCCACTGAACCTTGATATTCCAACTGAACCTTGATATTCCCACTGAACCTTGATATTCCAACTGAACCTTGATATTCCAACTGAACCTTGATATTCCAACTGAACCTTGATATTCCAAGTGAACCTTGATATTCCCAAACCAGCAGGCCAGGCAGTAGTATAGAATGCTCTCAATGAATACTTTATAAAAGAGAACCATGATGGATAGATCAATATTAAAAAAGTGCAGTTTCCATAGGAAATACAGTCTCTGTTGGCCTTTCTTAAAAATTGTGTCAGTACACTGATCCCAGGGCAGCTTGTTGTCAATGACTAGCCCAAGGTATTTGTACTCCTCCACTATTTCAATGAGCTCATATTTTTTACCAGTGACAGGGTGTGTATGGTAGTGTTCCATCCAAAGTCAATCACCATTTGACGTGATGTATTTCATTTTAGATGGGAGGACTCAAACCAGACAGTATAATCATTCAGAGCCAGTCGGTGCTCCGTCTCCTCCCCTTCGAGAAGACTGACCAAAGCAGCGTCGTCAGCATATTTGATCACCCTGGGAACCGGCTCCGGCAGCTGTCTGTATACAGTATGTATATTACTGGTGAAAGAACACTGTCCTGTGGGGTTCCAACTGAAGTAGTGAGCACCTCAGAGAGTGTGTTGCCAACACCTCCCTGCTGAGACCTATCTGTTAGGAAGTTAGTGATCCATGTGATAAGCATCAAGTCCAAAGTCTCCTCTCAGTCTGTCCGCGAGAATCAAGGCTGTTATATATTGATTGTTGGGGTTATATCCTTCCTGTTTGGCCCTGTCCGGGGGTGTCCTCGGATGGGGCCACAGTGTCTCCTGACCCCTCCTGTCTCATCCTCCAGTATTTATGCTGCAGTAGTTTATGTGTCGGGGGGCTAGGGTCAGTTTGTTATATCTGGAGTACTTCTCCTGTCCTATTCGGTGTCCTGTGTGAATTTAAGTGTGCTCTCTCTAATTCTCTCTTTCTCTCTTTCTTTCTTTCTTTCTCTCTCTCGGAGGACCTGAGCCCGAGGACCATGCCCCAGGACTACCTGACATGATGACTCCTTGCTGTCCCCAGTCCACCTGGCCGTACTGCTGTTCCAGTTTCAACTGTTCTGCCTTATTATTATTGGACCATGCTGGTCATTTATGAACATTTGAACATCTTGGCCATGTTCTGTTATAATCTCCACCCGGCACAGCCAGAAGAGGACTGGCCACCCCACATAGCCTGGTTCCTCTCTAGGTTTCTTCCTAGGTTTTGGCCTTTCTAGGGAGTTTTTCCTAGCCACCATGCTTCTACACCTGCATTGCTTGCTGTTGGGGGTTTTAGGCTGGGTTTCTGTACAGCACTTTGAGATATCAGCTGATGTACGAAGGGCCATATAAATACATTTGATTTGATTTGAGGAGAAATCTGTGACCATGATACTCATGATACTCATGATACTCACATGGGTTTTACTGCCCTCCAAATGCATGTTCACCAGATGTAAGAGCTAGAGGATGGCACAACCTGTCTCTCTGACCGGTATGCAAATTGGAGGGGGTCAAGAAGGTGTCTGGTGGATTATGTTAGATGAGTTCCCAGATAGCTATAATAGCTCTTTGAGGAACACCCAGTTAGCATTTAGAGAAAATGTTGATAGTTTTGAAGCCTTTTGTCAGGTTTCTATGGGCCCTCCTCCTCTGAGCGAAAAGGATCCCAACCGTCATTGTCCTTGTGGATTCATGCAGGAAGAACAGTATGTCAAAGATCCAGAGATGATGCCTGTAACAACGATGGAAGATGAGAGAAGTGTCAAGGTGTGACAGTGGAGGAGCAATAGAACGTATTGCTATGACTACAGCCACGCTTCTCTGGCAAAGCAGCAACCGTGGAGGTTTTCATTCAGCTCTTCCTAATGTGCTCTTGTTGGAAAATAAAATAACCCTGGAGGGAACAATATGTTAGTGACATTATGTCAGAAAGACAACGGATAATTACTTTTTTAAGTGTGTGTTTAGTACTGTTTTTACTGTCATGACAACGGTAGGGTTCAACTTCTATTCAAACGCTTTTGTAAGAAATAAATAGTTAAGAATGAACCCACAAACAAACAACCACAAACAAACAAACAACCACAAACAGTATTTCCAGATTGGTTAGTTATTCGATCGGTATTGTATATAAACTGAAAACCAGTATCCCAACTTTTGAAATGTTAACTAACAACGCCCCTGAACAGGTCCTGAAACATCTCTTGTGTCAGGCGTATTGCAGTATGTATGACGTCTTTGTTTTTCTCCTTTACCTTTTGTATTCAGTAATTCCCTTCTGATCAGAGAGAAGGATACTGATAGAAATACACACCCATGAACAAACAAACCCAAATGATTTCTCCTGATCTACACCCTTGGGGGGAGGGGGGGGGGGGTGTGCGCTACATAGCACCTAAAAGGGTTCTTCGGCTGTCCCCGTAGTAGTCTTCCTCATGCAGTTTTCTTCCTGGGGTATATTTTTAGACCTTGTCTGCCAGTATAATACATCTCAGCAGTGATCAGAAAGGACAAACACACCGCAGTGCTGAGGCAAAACATGGATAGAAACAGCAGAGGTGCCTGTGTGTCACAGCCATATGTAGTAGAATAATATGCATCTTCAGATTGAGTACTATAGCAGCTAACACTTGACCTTAAGTTGCTCTTCTAGCTATGCAACTACACTGTAATAGCTACATTAGCAATATTGTATTATTATTATTGTATTATTGTACATTACTTCCGGCGCCGACTGAGATGGCCGCCTCGCTTCGCGTTCCTAGGAAACTATGCAGTTTTTTGTTTTTTTTACGTGTTATTTCTTACATTAGTACCCCAGGTCATCTTAGGTTTCATTACATGCAGTCGAGAAGAACTACTGAATATAAGATCAGCGTCAACTCACCATCAGTACGACCAAGAATAAGTTTTCCGCGACGCGGATCCTGTGTTCTGCCTTACAAACAGGACAACGGAATGGATCGCATGCAGCGACCCAAAAAAACGACTCCGAAAAAGAGGGAAACGAGGCGGTGTTCTGGTCAGACTCCGAAACAGGGCACATCGCGCACCACTTCCCAGCATTCTTCTTGCCAATGTCCAGTCTCTTGACAACAAGGTTGACGAAATCCGAGCAAGGGTGGCATTCCAGAGGGACATCAGAGACTGCAACGTTCTCTGTTTCACGGAAACATGGCTTACTGGGAAGACGCTATCCGATGCGGTGCAGCCAACGGGTTTCTCCACGCATCGCGCCGACAGAAACAAACATCTCTCTGGTAAGAAGAGTGGTGAGGGCGTATGCCTCATGACTAACGGGACATGGTGTGATGAAGGAAACATACAAGAACTCAAATCCTTCTGTTCACCTGATTTAGAATTCCTCACAATCAAATGTAGACCGCATTATCTTCCAAGAGAATTCTCTTCAATTATAATCACAGCCGTATATATCCCCCCCCAAGCAGACACATCGATGGCTCTGCACAAACTTTATTTAACTCTTTGCAAACTGGAAACCATTTATCCGGAGGCTGCATTCATTGTAGCTGGGGATTTTAACAAAGCTAATCTGAAACATTTACATTTACATTTAAGTCATTTAGCAGACGCTCTTATCCAGAGCGACTTACAAATTGGTGCATTCACCTTATGACATCCAGTGGAACAGCCACTTTACAATAGTGCATCTAAATATTTTAAGGGGGGGGGGTGAGAAGGATTACTTTATCCTATCCTAGGTATTCCTTAAAGAGGTGGGGTTTCAGGTGTCTCCGGAAGGTGGTGATTGACTCCGCTGTCCTGGCGTCGTGAGGGAGTTTGTTCCACCATTGGGGGGGGGTCGTACTCTGCGGATGTTGTAGAGCATGAACCTACAGGAACGGGCCACCGCCTTGATGTTAGTTGAGAACGACAGGGTGTTGTCCAGGATCACGCCAAGGTTCTTAGCGCTCTGGGAGGAGGACACAATGGAGTTGTCAACCGTGATGGCGAGATCATGGAACGGACAGTCCTTCCCCGGGAGGAAGAGCAGCTCCGTCTTGCCGAGGTTCAGCTTGAGGTGGTGATCCGTCATCCACACTGATATGTCTGCCAGACATGCAGAGATGCAATTCGCTACCTGGTCATCAGAAGGGGGAAAGGAGAAGATTAATTGTGTGTCGTCTGCATAGCAATGATAGGAGAGACCATGTGAGGTTATGACAGAGCCAAGTGACTTGGTGTATAGCGAGAATAGGAGAGGGCCTAGAACAGAGCCCTGGGGGACACCAGTGGTGAGAGCGCGTGGTGAGGAGACAGATTCTCGCCACGCCACCTGGTAGGAGCGACCTGTCAGGTAGGACGCAATCCAAGCGTCTATAGTGCACTAAATGTAGTGCACTATAAAGGGAACAGGGTGCCATTTTGGATGCAGACTGAGTAAGTCATCGTTCAGCCCCTCAAACAGCACAAATATCGGAGAGACAGCACTGACAGACAGGAGGGGGACCCTATGGGGTGATGGGAAATTGGTAGGATTTGACAGTGTACCTTGTTAGACAAAGTACAGAACAAAAAATGTCAAGCTTGTGGTGGGAAAACAAAGTTGTGAATTGGTGAGTGGAGGTTGTGATAAGAGGTGGATATTTGTACAGGACATAATTCAAACGGGGCGTGTTGTGTTATTTTGGGGGCAGGTATGTAGGTGTATTGCCTTTTTGGACTCAGACATATTCCATTATGTTCCACAGAACTCTATATCTGTGTATCTGCATTGTGGTATTAAAACGGTATCTGATTGATTGGTTACATGACAGCCAGGAAAGACGTATGTCTTTACCAACAGTCTGGACTAAACAGGACCACAACAACATGACCTGGATGATGTTGCACTTTATTGACCTGTTTTCTCAGTTGGAACAAAGCTGGTCTAACATTTCTTCATCTTCTTCTTCATCATCATCCTCTTCTTCTTCGTCTTCTTCGTCGTCTTCTTCTTCTTCTTTGTCTTCTTCTTTGTCTTCTCCAGTTTCAACTGTTCTGCCTTATTATTATTGGACCATGCTGGTCATTTATGAACATTTGAACATCTTGGCCATGTTCTGTTATAATCTCCACCCGGCACAGCCAGAAGGGGACTGGCCACCCCACATAGCCTGGTTCCTCTCTAGGTTTCTTCCTAGGTTTTGGCTTTTCTAGGGAGATTTTCCTAGCCACCGTGCTTCTAGACCTGCATTGCTTGCTGTTTGGGGTTTT
>NC_060173.1:12345651-12386461 GCF_021184085.1 Oncorhynchus gorbuscha
CCAAATCTTTTTAGTTTCATGACGGTGAATAGGCTTTGTCGTGCCCTCTTCACGACTGTCTTGGTGTGTTTGGACTATTCAAATTTGTTGTTGATGTGGACACCAAGGAACCTGAAGCTCTCAACCTGCTCCCTACAGCCCCGTCGATGAGAATGGGGGCGTGCTCGGTACTCCTTTTCCTGTAGTCCACAATCATCTCCTTGGTTACGTTGAGGGATAGGTTGTTATTCTGGCACCACCCGGCCAGGTCTCTGACCTCCTCCCTATAGGCTGTCTCGTTGTTGGCGGTGATCAGGCTAACCACTGTTGTGTCGTCTGTAAACTTAATGATGGTGTTGGAGTTGTGCCTGGCCATGCAGTCTTGGGGTGAACAGGGAGTACAGCAGGGGACTGAGCACGCACCCCTGGGGAGCTCCAGTGTCGAGGATCAGCGTGGCAGATGTGTTGCTCCTACCCTCACCACCTGGGGGCAGCCCATCCGGAAGTACAGGATCCAGTTGCAGAGAGAGGTGTTTAGTCCCAGGTTCCTTAGCTTAGTGATGAGCTTTGAGGGTACTTTGGTTTTGAACGCTGAGATGTGGTCAATGAATAGCATTCTCACATAGGTGTTCCTTTCGTCCAAGTGGGAAAGGGCTGTGTGGAGTGCAATAGAGATTGCATCATCCGTGGATCTGTTTGGGCGATCTGCAAATTGGAGTGGGTCTAGGGTTTCTGGGATAATGGTGTTGATGGGCCTTTCAAATCATTTCATGGCTACGGATGTGAGTGCTACGGGTCTGTAGTCATTTAGGCAGGTTGCCTTTGTGTTCTTTGGCACAGGGACTACGGTGGTCTGCTTGAAACATGTTGGTATTACAGACTCAATCAGGGACATGTTGAAAATGTCAGTGAAGACACCTGCCAGTTGGTCAGCACATGCCCGGAGCACACGTCCTGGTAATCTGTCTGGCCCCACAGCGTTGTGTATGTTGACCTGTTTAAAGGTCTTACTCATGTCGGTTACAGAGAGCGTGATCACACAGTCGTCAGGAACAGCTGATGCTCTCATGCATGCCTCAGTGTTGCTTGCCTCGAAGCGAGCATAGAAGTGATTTAGCTTGTCTGGTATGCTCGTGTAACTGGGCAGCTTGCGGCTGTGCTTCCCTTTGTAGTTTGTAATAACTTGCAAGCTCTGCCACATCCAACGAGCATCTGAGCCGATGTAGTATGATTCAATCTTAGCCCTGTATTGACACTGCCTGTTTGATGGTTCGTTGCAGGGCATAGCGGGATTTCTTGTAAGCTTCTACCCTTTAGCTCAGTGCTAATGTTGCCTGTAATCCATGGCTTCTGGTTGGGGTATGTACGTACAGTTACTGTGGGGACGACGTCCTCGATGCACTTATTGATAAAGCCAGTGACTGATGTGGTGTATTCCTCAATGTCATCGGAAGAATCCCGGAACATGTTCGAGTCTGTGATAGCAAGACAGTCCTGTAGTTTAGCATCTGCTTCATCTGACCACTTTTTTATAGACTGAGTCACTGGTGCTTCCTGCTTTAATTTTTGCTTGTAAGCAGGAATCAGGAGGATAGAGTGGTGGCCGAATTTACCAAATGGAGGGCGAGGGAGAGCTTTGTACGCGTCTCTGTGTGTGGTGTACAGGTGATATAGAATTTTTTTCCCTCTGGTTGCACATTTAATATGTTGGTAGAGATTTGGTAGAACTGATTTACGTTTCCCTGCATTAAAGTCTCCGGCCACTAGGAGTGCCGCCTCTGGGTGAGTGGTTTCCTGTTTGCTTATTTCCTTATACAGCTGACTGAGTGCGGTCTTAGTGCCCGCTTCTGTCTGTGGTGGTAAATAAACAGTCACGAAAAGTATAGCTGAGAACTCTCTAGGCAAGTAGTGTGGCCTGCAATTTACTTTGTGTACCAGCTGTTGTTTACAAATATGCACAGAACCCCCCCCCGTCTGTTCTATCAGACCCGTCGATATGGATGGGGGCATGTCCCGTGTTGAGGGTCAGCGTGGTGGAGGTGAGGTTGCCTACCCTCCCCACCTAGGGTCAGGAAGTATAGGATCCAGTTGCAGAGTGAAGTGTTTTAGTCCCAGGGTCCTAAGCTTGGTGAACAGCATTCTCACATAGATATTCCTATAGGGGAGCGTAGAGTGCAATTGAGACTGTGTTGTCTAAAGACCAATGAGTAAAAAACAGATCAGAATTAGGCTGCCTGTGTAAACACAGCCATAGACAGACACAACAGCTGCTAAATCCAAGCCTGTGTGTGTGTTTTGTCAGAGTGAAATAAACATGCTTTTTAATTAACTTCACCCTCCGTGTGAGATAAACATGGATGTTTCCTTAGAAAGATTTTCAAAGGAGGATGTTATCCACTTAATATTTGGCATCTCTTCTCCAGTTTTCTGCTCCTAGATGAATGCTTGTTTACATGTACCGAGCACAGCAGCCTAACTCCTGAAGGACCCGTTCTATTGTGTTTATCAACACACAGCCCAGTGATTTGTGGGCACTGACAGATATTTCTTCCATTTTTATGATAACAAGCCAGCTTTAGATAAGGTCATGGGGATTTCTTATCTTTTGTTAAGCGTCCAAAGCAAATGTGACAACAAGCACAACAGCATCAACTGTTAGATAGGATGGTGAAATAGAATAATCTTTAAAGCATTAATAAGTATTTTGTATTTTATACCATCAAATCAAATCAAATCCAATCAAATTGTATTTGTCACATACACATGGTTAGCAGATGTTAATGCGAGTGTAGCGAAATGCTTGTGCTTCTAGTTCCGACAATGCAGTGATAACCAACAAGTAATCTAACTAACAATTCCAAAACTACTGTCTTATACACAGTGTAAGGGGATAAGGAATATGTACATAAGGATATATGAATGAGTGATGGTACAGAGCAGCATACAGTAGATGGTATCGAGTACAGTATATACATATGAGATGAGTGTGTAGACAAAGTAAACAAAGTGGCATAGTTAAAGTGGCTAGTGATACATGTATTACATAAGGATGCAGTCGATGATGTAGAGTACAGTATATACATATGCATATGAGATGAATAATGTAGGGTAAGTAACATTATATAAGGTAGCATTGTTTAAAATGGCTAGTGATATATTTACATAATTTCCCATCAATTCCCATTATTATTGATTCCGGAGTTCTAAATTGAGCAGCTGCTGAAAATGAGCTCCTGTATTTATTGAGATTTAAATGTTTTTTTAGAGTGAAGTACATCGAAAAAATCAAGAGAACTGCAAGACTCAATAGAAGACAAAACAAGGAACAAACTAAATAAGACAGGCTTTTGAAAAATTAACTATTTTTTTCATAAAATTGTACAGTTATCTTAGCTAGGTGAATTGCTAGCAGAATTGTTTACTTGTTGCTAAGCAGTTGCTAGGGACTCTCCTGGAAGAAGCTAGCTAGCTTACAAAGAATAACAACAAAAAATATCTAGTTAACAGAAGAAAGGAAGACAAAATAAGGACAAAAGAAGGACAGAAGAAAAAGGAAAAGAAAGAGGACAACAAAGTGAAACAGTCAGCACTTCTATTGCAACTTCGTATTTCGTCGTCCTAACGTAGTCTACACTGCTATCTGCCCAGCAGCTAGCCAGCTAGCAAACGTCCACTGTCTACCGAATAGCAGCACTGTAGAAACTATTACACTCAACTGAACGACTTGATTAGTGTAGTGTTAGCTAGCTACATAGTTGTCTTTGCTGTCTTCGTATCCAAGATAATTGTGTAGTTTAGAGCGTGTAGTCTTAGAGTGATTATCTTAATTTACCGAGGTTAGCTAGCCAGCTATTTGTCGTCCTTAACGTAGGAGACACTGCTAGCTAGCCAACAGCTAGCCAACGTCTATTGAATAGAACTTCCGCACTCAACAACCCGGTCGCATTCCGCTTCGCTCCACAGGTAGTATCACATTTTTCATTTCATTTCATTACAGCACAACGGTTTGATTTGTTTGATCGTAGCTAGCTACATAGCCGTCTGTGTATCAAAGATAATTGTGTAGTCTAGAGCGATTTTCTAGGTTAGCTAGCCAGCTATTGTCGTTCTTTTAACGCAACGTAACGTAATCAACACTGCTAGCTAGCCAGCTAGCCCCGAATAGCAGCACTGTAGAAACTACTACACTCAACGGAACGACTTGATTAGTGTAGTGTCAACAACGCAGCCACTGTCAGCTAGCCTACAAAGTCAACAACGCAGCCACTGCCAGCTAGCCTACTTCAGCAGTACTGTATCATTTTTAATAATTTTAGTCAATAAGATTCTTGCTACGTAAGCTTAACTTTCTGAACATTCGAGACGTGTAGTCCACTTGTCATTCCAATCTCCTTGCATTAGCGTAGCCTCTTCTGTAGCCTGTCAACTATGTGTCTGTCTATCCCTGTTCTCTCCTCTCTGCACAGACCATACAAACGCTCCACACCGCGTGGCCGCTGCCACCCTAATCTGGTGGTCCCAGCGCGCACGACCCACGTGGAGTTCCAGGTCTCCGGTAGCCTCTGGAACTGCCGATCTGCAGCCAACAAGGCAGAGTTCATCTCAGCCTATGCCTCCCTCCAGTCCCTCGACTTCTTGGCACTGACAGAAACATGGATCACCACAGATAACACTGCTACTCCTACTGCTCTCTCTTCGTCCGCCCACGTGTTTTCGCACACCCGAGAGCTTCTGGTCAGCGGGGTGGTGGCATAGGGATCCTTATCTCTCCCATGTGGTCATTCTCTCTTTCTCCCCTTACCCATCTGTCTATCGCCTCCTTTGAATTTCATGCTGTCACAGTTACCAGCCCTTTCAAGCTTAACATCCTTATCATTTATCGCCCTCCAGGTCCCCTCGGAGAGTTCATCAATGAGCTTGATGCCTTGATAAGCTCCTTTCCTGAGGACGGCTCACCTCTCACAGTTCTGGGCGACTTTAACCTCCCCACGTCTACCTTTGACTCATTCCTCTCTGCCTCCTTCTTTCCACTCCTCTCCTCTTTTTTCCTCACCCTCTCACCTTCCCCCCTACTCACAAGGCAGGCAATACGCTCGACCTCATCTTTACTAGATGCTGTTCTTCCACTAACCTCATTGCAACTCCCCTCCAAGTCTCCGACCACTACCTTGTATCCTTTTCCCTCTCGCTCTCATCCAACACTTCCCACACTGCCCCTACTCGGATGGTATCGCGCCGTCCCAACCTTCGCTCCCTCTCCCCGCTACTCTCTCCTCTTCCATCCTATCATCTCTTCCCTCTGCTCAAACCTTCTCCAACCTATCTCCTGATTCTGCCTCCTCAACCCTCCTCTCCTCCCTTTCTGCATCCTTTGACTCTCTATGTCCCCTATCTTCCAGGCCGGCTCGGTCCTCCCCTCCCGCTCCGTGGCTTGACGACTCAATGCGAGCTCACAGAACAGGGCTCCGGAAGGCCGAGCGGAAATGGAGGAAAACTCGCCTCCCTGCGGACCTGGCATCCTTTCACTCCCTCCTCTCTACATTTTCCTCCTCTGTCTCTGCTGCTAAAGCCACTTTCTACCACTCTAAATTCCAAGCATCTGCCTCTAACCCTAGGAAGCTCTTTGCCACATTCTCCTCCCTCCTGAATCCTCCTCCCCCCCCTCCTCCCTCTCTGCAGATGACTTCGTCAACCATTTTGAAAAGAAGATCGACGACATCCGATCCTCGTTTGCTAAGTCAAACAACACCGCTGGTTCTGCTCACACTGCCCTACCCTGTGCTCTGACCTCTTTCTCCCCTCTCTCTCCAGATGAAATCTCGCGTCTTGTGACGGCCGGCCGCCCAACAACCTGCCCGCTCGACCCTATCCCCTCCTCTCTTCTCCAGACCATTTCCGGAGACCTTCTCCCTTACCTCACCTCGCTCATCAACTTATCCCTGACCGCTGGCTACGTCCCTTCCGTCTTCAAGAGAGCGAGAGTTGCACCCCTTCTGAAAAAACCTACACTCGATCCCTCCGATGTCAACAACTACAGACCAGTATCCCTTCTTTCTTTTCTCTCCAAAACTCTTGAACGTGCCGTCCTTGGTCAGCTCTCCCGCTATCTCTCTCAGAATGACCTTCTTGATCCAAATCAGTCAGGTTTCAAGACTAGTCATTCAACTGAGACTGCTCTTCTCTGTATCACGGAGGCGCTCCGCACCGCTAAAGCTAACTCTCTCTCCTCTGCTCTCATCCTTCTAGACCTATCGGCTGCCTTCGATACTGTGAACCATCAGATCCTCCTCTCCACCCTCTCCGAGTTGGGCATCTCCGGCGCGGCCCACGCTTGGATTGCGTCCTACCTGACAGGTCGCTCCTACCAGGTGGCGTGGCGAGAATCTGTCTCCTCACCACGCGCTCTCACCACTGGTGTCCCCCAGGGCTCTGTTCTAGGCCCTCTCCTATTCTCGCTATACACCAAGTCACTTGGCTCTGTCATAACCTCACATGGTCTCTCCTATCATTGCTATGCAGACGACACACAATTAATCTTCTCCTTTCCCCCTTCTGATGACCAGGTGGCGAATCGCATCTCTGCATGTCTGGCAGACATATCAGTGTGGATGACGGATCACCACCTCAAGCTGAACTTCGGCAAGACGGAGCTGCTCTTCCTCCCGGGAAGGACTGCCCGTTCCATGATCTCGCCATCACGGTTGACAACTCCATTGTGTCCTCCTCCCAGAGCGCTAAGAACCTTGGCGTGATCCTGGACAACAAACTGTCGTTCTCAACTAACATCAAGGCGGTGGCCCGTTCCTGTAGGTTCATGCTCTACAACATCCGCAGAGTACGACCCTGCCTCACACAGGAAGCGGCGCAGGTCCTAATCCAGGCACTTGTCATCTCCCGTCTGGATTACTGCAACTCGCTGTTGGCTGGGCTCCCTGCCTGTGCCATTAAACCCCTACAACTCATCCAGAACGCCGCAGCCCGTCTAGTGTTCAACCTTCCCAAGTTCTCTCACGTCACCCCGCTCCTCCGCTCTCTCCACTGGCTTCCAGTTGAAGCTCGCATCCGCTACAAGACCATGGTGCTTGCCTACGGAGCTGTGAGGGGAACGGCACCTCAGTACCTCCAGGCTCTGATCAGGCCCTACACCCAAATAAGGGCACTGCGTTCATCCACCTCTGGCCTGCTCGCCTCCCTACCACTGAGGAAGTACAGTTCCCGCTCAGCTCAGTCAAAACTGTTCGCTGCTCTGGCTCCCCAATGGTGGAACAAACTCCCTCACGACGCCAGGACAGCGGAGTCAATCACCACCTTCCGGAGACACTTGAAACCCCACCTCTTTAAGGAATACCTAGGATAGGATAAAGTAATCCTTCTCACCCCCCCCCCCCTTAAAATATTTAGATGCACTATTGTAAAGTGGTTGTTCCACTGGATGTCATAAGGTGAATGCACCAATTTGTAAGTCGCTCTGGATAAGAGCGTCTGCTAAATGACTTAAATGTAAATGTAAATGTTAAAGTGGCTGGAGTTGGGTCAGTGTCAATGACAGTGTGTTGGCAGCAGCCACTCAATGTTAGTGGTGGCTGATTAACAGTCTGATGGCCTTGAGATAGAAGCTGTTTTTCAGTCTCTCGGTCCCAGCTTTGATGCACCTGTACTGACCTCGTCTTTTGGATGATAGCGGGGTGAACAGGCAGTGGTTCGGGTGGTTGATGTCCTTGATGATCTTTATGGCCTTCCTGTGACATCGGGTGGTGTAGGTGTCTTGGAGGGCAGGTAGTTTGCCCCCGGTGATGCGTGGTGCAGACCTCACTACCCTCTGGAGAGCCTTACGGTTGAGGGCGGAGCAGTTGCGGTACCAGGCGGTGATACAGCCCGCCAGGATGCTCTCGATTGTGCATCTGTAGAAGTTTGTGAGTGCTTTTGGTGACAAGCCGAATTTATTCAGCCTCCTGAGGTTGAAGAGGCGCTGCTGCGCCTTCTTCACGACGCTGTCAGTGTGAGTGGACCAATTCAGTTTGTCTGTGATGTGTATGCCGAGGAACTTAAAACTTGCTACCCTCTCCACTACTGTTCCATCGATGTGGATAGGGGGGTGTTTCCTGAAATCCACAATCATCTCCTTAGTTTTGTTGACGTTGAGTGTGAGGTTATTTTCCTGACACCACACTCCGAGGGCCCTCACCTCCTCCCTGTAGGCCGTCTCGTCGTTGTTGGTAAATCAAGCCTTCCACTGTTGTGTTGTCCGCAAACTTATATGCGTCGCGGAAGTTAGTTTTACCACCCCTGGTTGCGCAATCGATATGCTGATAAAATTTAGGGAGTCTTGTTTTCAGATTAGCTTTGTTAAAATCCCCAGCTACAATGAATGCAGCCTCCGGATAAATGGTTTCCAGTTTGCAAAGAGTTAAATAAAGTTCGTTCAGAGCCATCGATGTGTCTGCTTGGGGGGGGATATATACGGCTGTGATTATAATCGAAGAGAATTCTCTTGGAAGATAATGCGGTCTACATTTGATTGTGAGGAATTCTAAATCAGGTGAACAGAAGGATTTGAGTTCCTGTATGTTTCCTTCATCACACCATGTCCCGTTAGTCATGAGGCATACGCCCCCCGCCACTCTTCTTACCAGAGATATGTTTGTTTCTGTCGGCGCGATGCGTGGAGAAACCCGCTGGCTGCACCGCATCGGATAGCGTCTTCCCAGTAAGCCATGTTTCCGTGAAGCAGAGAACTTTGCAGTCTCTGATGTCCCTCTGGAATGCCACCCTTGCTCGGATTTCGTCAACCTTTTTGTCAAGAGACTGGACATTGGCAAGAAGAATGCTGGGAAGTGGTGCGCGATGTGCCCTTTTTCGGAGTCTGACCAGAACACCGCCTCGTTTCCCTCTTTTTCGGAGTCGTTTCCTTGGGTGCGATCCATTCCGTTGTCCTGTTTGTAAGACAGAACACAGGATCCGCGTCGCGGAAAACATATTCTTGGTCGTGCTGATGGTGAGTTGACGCTGATCTTATATTCAGTAGTTCTTCTCGACTGTATGTAATGAAACCTAAGATGACCTGGGGTACTAATGTAAGAAATAACACGTAAAAAAAACAAAAAACTGCATAGTTTCCTAAGAACGCGAAGCGAGGCGGCCATCTCAGTCGGCGACGGAAGTTAGCTGACATTAACTGATCACTGTATGTCTAATAAATCAATATGTGTGTTTATTTAATTAAAATGTTGATTGATTTTAATAATATATTTCCCTGAGCATCTTTTGGCCATTGACATGCTCGGTCTGATTGTGTAGGCCTTAGGAAACACATTTTAAGATATTGGCCGTGTTCGAGAAGATCATACCCATAAATGTATCATGGGTCAATTGTGACTGACTGATCTACAAATAATAATGAGTAGTTATTTATGACACAAGGTTCTTTGTAGATCAGTCAGTCGGCAGTCGCCTGCACTGTTGTCTGCAATGTCGAACAACTCATTTACATATGCAGCCCTGATTGGCTGATAGGATGGTCTAGAGCCTACCCCCTTACCCAGATGAACGGTCATTGGTGTATTTATTATAATCAATTCTGATGGGGACGTCATGATCTGGGCCAAAAACTCCATCCCTGTAAGGGTCGACATTGGTAGCAATGAGAAGCAGGTACAGGGAGTGAACATTTAATGTCAACGGACATGGAACAGGACAACACAGCGTCTGGACATGAATACATAACGACATTAATGCAGACACAGGGAACAAACGGAGGAGCAGTTATAGAAGGAGTCCAGGTGTCACGCCTTGGTCATTATATTTTGTGTTTTTGGTATATGTTTGGGTAAGCCAGGGTGTGACATGGCTTTATATGTTGTGTTTCGTATTGGGGTTTGTAGTAATTGGGATTGTGTATGATTAGGGTGTGTCTAGTTAGGCTTGGCTGCCTGGGGCGATTCTCAATCAGAGTCAGGTGCTTGTCGTTGTCTCTGATTGAGAACCATATTTAGACAGCCTGACTTTCGCGTTGTTTTTTGTGGGTGTTTGTTCCTGTCTTAGTGTTGTAGTCACCAGATAGGCTGTAATAGGTTTCACGTTTCGTTTGTTGTTTTCATATACAGTTATGTCATGTACCGGGATTATTTTCATTAAAGTCATGAGTAACCTACACGCTGCATTTCGGTCTGACTCTCTTCATACAACAGACTAACGTGGTTACAGAAACACCCACCACTCACAGACCGAGCAGCGTGTGAACTGGCAGGATCTAAAGAAGGACGTTATGGACAGCAGAAGCATGGAGTATACTACGTGGGAAGAAATCGACAGGTGGGCGGCCGACCCAGAGCGAGTGCAGGAGCCCGCCTGGGATTCCCTACAGCAATGCGAAGAGGGCTATAGACGTATGGAGTCAAAGAAAAAAGACACGCCGGAAAAACGGAGAGGCGCTGGTTTAAACAGGCAGCGACAGCTGGAGCGGCAAAGGGAGGATGAATTATTTGGAGAATGGACATGGGAAGACGTATTGGATGGTAAAGGTTGTTACACTTGGGAGGAGATATTGGCCGGAAGAGATCGCCTCCCATGGGAACAGGTGGAGGCACTAAGGAGAGCAGAGGCAGCGGGAGATAGGAGCCGACGATACGAGGGAACACGGTTGGCAAGGAAACCGGAAAAGCAGCCCAAAAAAATATTGGGGGAGAGCTAGAAGGGAGAATAGTTATGCCAGGTAGGAGACCTTTGCATACTCCCTGTGCTCACCGTTTGGCTAGAGAGACCGGGCAGGCACCGTGTTATGCTATGGAGCGCACAGTGTTTTCTGTGCGGGAGCATAGCCCGGTGCGGCACATACCAGGTCTTCCTATTGGCCGGGCTAGAGTGGGCATCACATACCAGGTCTTCCTATTGGCCGGGCTATTGGCCGGGCTAGAGTGGGCATCGAGCCGGGTAAGCTTGGGCAGGCTCGGTGCCCAGTGCGCCTGCACGGTCTGGTCTATCCAGAGCCACCTCTACACACCAGTCCTCCGATAGCAGCTCCCCGCACCAGGCTTCCTGTGCGTGTCCTCGCGCCAGTACCACCAGTTCCAGCACCACGCACCAGGCCTCCAGTGCGCCTCGCCTGTTCAGCGCAGCCAGCGCTTTTCTCCTCTCCTGCGCTGCCGGAGTCTCCCGCCTGTTTAGCGCAGCCAGAGCCTTTCTCCTCTCCTGCGCTGCCGGAGTCTCCAGTCTGCCCAGCGCGGCCAGTGCTCCCAGTCTGCCCAGCGCGGCCAGTGCTCCCAGTCTGCCCAGCGCCACCAGAGCTCCCAGTCTGCCCAGCACGGCCAGTGCTCCCAGTTTGCCCAGCGCGGCCAGTGCTCCCAGTCTGCCCAGTGCTCCTAGTCTGCCCAGTGCTCCCATTCTGCCGAGCACCGCCAGTGCTCCCAGTCTGCCCAGTGCTCCCAGTCTGCCCAGCGCCGCCAGTGCTCCCAGTCTGCCCAGTGCTCCCAGTCTGCCCAGTGCTCCCAGTCTGCCCAGCGCCGCCAGTCGGCCCAGCGTCACCAGTCTGCCAGGATCCGCCAGAAGTGCCAGTCTGCCAAGATCCGCCAGAAGTGCCAGTCTGCCAAGATCTTCTAGATCGGCCAGACAACCTGAATCAGCCAGTTCCACCAGCCAGCCAGGATTTACCGGAGCCTACTACCTGCTTGAGCTTCCTCTCAGTACTGAGCTTCCTCTCAGTACTGGGCTTCCTCTCAGTGCTGGGCTGCCTGTCAGTACCGGGCTTCCCCTCTGTCCCGGGCTGCCCCTCTGTCCCGAGCTGCCCCTCTGTCCTGAGATGCCCCTCTGTCCTGAGCTGCCCCTCTGTCCTGATCTGCCCCTCTGTCCCGAGCTGCCCCTCTGTCCCGAGCTGCCCCTCTGTCCCGGGCTGCCCCTCTGTCCCGAGCTGCCCCTCAGTTATGTGGGGATCAGGGTGAGGACTATTAGGCCATGGTCGGCGGAGAAGGTGGATTATCCCAGGACGCGAAGGGGAGGAACTAGGACATTTATGGAGTGGGGTCCACGTCCCGAGCCAGAACCGCCACCATGGACAGACGCCCACCCGGACCCTCCCTATGCTCTTGAGGTGCGTCCCGGAGTCCGCACCTCAGGGGGGTTCTGTCACGCCTTGGTCATTATATTTTGTGTTTTTGGTATATGTTTGGGTAAGCCAGGGTGTGACATGGGTTTATATGTTGTGTTTCGTATTGGGGTTTGTAGTAATTGGGATTGTGTATGATTAGGGGTGTGTCTAGTTAGGCTTGGCTGCCTGGGGCGATTCTCAATCAGAGTCAGGTGCTTGTCGTTGTCTCTGATTGAGAACCGTATTTAGACAGCCTGACTTTCACGTTGTTTTTTGTGGGTGTTTGTTCCTGTCTTAGTGTTGTAGTCACCAGATAGGCTGTAATAGGTTTCACGTTTCGTTTGTTGTTTTCATATACAGTTATTTCATGTACCGCGATTATTTTCATTAAAGTCATGAGTAACCTACACGCTGCATTTCGGTCTGACTCTCTTCATACAACAGACGAACGTCGTTACGTAGGATACCTAGGATAGGATAAGTAATCCTTCTCACCCCCCCCCCCTTTGTCACGCCTTGGTCATTGTATCTTGTGTTTTTGTTATATGTTTGGGTAGGCCAGGGTGTGACATGGGTTTATATGTTGTATTTCGTATTAGGGTTTGTATTAATTGGGAGTGTGTATTATTAGGGGTGTGTCTAGTTAGGCTTGGCTGCCTGAGGCGATTCCTAATTGGAGTCAGCTGATTCTAGTTGTCTCGGATTGGGAACCGTATTTAGGTAGCTTGAGTGCGCGTTGTATTTCGTGGGTGATTGTACCTGTCTCTGTGTTGGTCACCAGATAGGCTGTATTAGTTTCACTCGTTTGTTGTTTTCGTATTTTCAGTTATTTCATGTACCGCTATTTTCTTCATTAAAAGTCATGAGTAACCTACACGCTGCATTTCGGTCTGACTCTCTTCAAACAGCAGACGAATATCATTACACCCTTTAAGATTTAGATGCACTATTGTAAAGTGACTGTTCCACTGGATGTCATAAGGTGAATGCACCAATTTGTAAGTCGCTCTGGATAAGAGCATCTGCTAAATGACTTAAATGTAAATGTAATGTAATGTTACACCAGGTGAGTCCAATGAGCGCTGCTGCGTGTAATGATGGTGACTGGTGTGAGTAATGAAGGGCAGGCTGACGCCCTTGACCGCCAGAGAGGGACAGCAGACGTGACAATTCCATCTGAACAGTCTGAAATTCTAGGCATTTCTTTCAAACAGCTCATACACAAAAAGGGTATAATCATCATATTCACAAATTCACAGTGTTATTTCAACCTCATAGTGTGGAAATATTTTTTTTTCAACAGGAAACCCTTAAACTAAGGACAGGTATCACCTGACATTATACGCAGTATAGAATAACTATGTGGCCTTATGTGATTTGTTTTGAAATCAGGACATTGCACAATGCACTGTAACGCTCGTCTGAAGAAGAGGACCAAAGCGCAGCGTGGTACGTGTTCATGATTAATTATTCAAACTGAACACTGAAACAAGATAACAAAGTGGAACAAAACGAAACAGTCCTGTCTGGTGCAAACACAAAACAGAAAACATAGAAATAAAGAAACGAGACTGCCCACCCTAGTCACACCCTGGCCTAACCAAAATAGAGAATAAAAACCTCTCTATGGCCAGGTCGTGACATGCACATAGAAATTTCTACATTTAATGTATATTTTATTTATACAGGTAGCCTGGATCCTATTCAGATAAAAGTTATATTGTAGCGACCTTAATAGCACAAGACCTAGTGACTTCATGAATTTGCAACAATTGATTTAAGGCCTGAGTGGGTGTGGTATATTGGCTAAGAGCTGCTAGACCAGATCCTGGATATAGCTTTGGAATGTTGGCCATATTATAAACTGGGTAGTCTGAGCCCTGAATGCTGATTGGCTGATAGCTGTGGTATGACAAAACAGTTGTTTTTTTACTGTGCAT
This sequence comes from Oncorhynchus gorbuscha, assembly GCF_021184085.1. Taxonomy (NCBI): domain Eukaryota; kingdom Metazoa; phylum Chordata; class Actinopteri; order Salmoniformes; family Salmonidae; genus Oncorhynchus; species Oncorhynchus gorbuscha. Next base: position 12,359,650 of record NC_060173.1, read on the forward strand.
ATGTCATTGGTAAACAGTTTATAATAGCAATAAGGCACCTCGGGGGGTTGTGATATATGGACAATATACAGTAGCAAGGCTAAGGGCTGTATCCAGGAACTCTGAGTTGCCTTTGAGATGCCTTATTGCTATTATAAACTGGTTACCAACATTTACGTCATCATAGTACGCCAATTATGCATTTTCACCTACAAATACTCATACCTCCAAGACAGTTTACTTAAACCTTTCAATGGATTCTTCCAGGTTAACTCTGAAATCCATCCATCTATCTAACAACATACACTGTGATAACCTTCACCCTATCCAGTGCTGCACCTCACATAGTTCCATTCTCTATCAGATACAGAGGTACCATACTCTGGAATTATTATCTTCACATTGCCAAAATATTATCATACCTAAAAAACTTCAAGCGAAGACTGGGTGTCAGCTTGATGAACCAAACTACTAAGTCATCTCCTCCATATAGCCCGACTCACACACACACACACACACACACATCCAAACACACATTTAAACAAAACATATACTGTTTATTTTTTGTGATTGCTGATTGGTTCATTTGTACACCACACACTCATACACATAAACAAATTTACTTTCAAACAGTTTACCTGAATATAGCCCGCACCGTGTACGTTTGTTTCAAAACTACGCACACATTAGTTAAATTTTTTATTTAGGGGCGCGTTTAGGCTACAGCTGTTTTTGTTCCTTTGACTCACTCTGCAGTGTAACATGAAGACAGAGAGACAACCCACCAACTGGAACAGCTCTTGATTATAAGCCTCCCCTGTCTGGAGCAGAGCCTCCAACGCAGTTGATTTGACCAATTGAATGCCAGAAGAGTGTTCCAACAGGAGTGAACTTCGATACAATACTCTTATTTGCTAAACCCTTTATTACACTTGGCAGATAGACAACAAAAAACAACTGCTACCTCTGAAGGACATTGTTGACTTTTTCCTGGGCACACTAGAGTTAAAGTCTCACCACGATTAGGCTGATTGGATTGAAATCAGCCACTAAAGAGCCAACATGTCTGGGTTCAAAAGTTCAGTGAATTTGCTGAGGGTCGCAGTCAGGTCGCAGATCGTCTCCAAAGCCGCCCTGTCACACAAGCCTGCGAAGCACCACATATCCGCGGGCGTAAGTACATGCAGCAGGTTGCTGAGCACTTTCTCTATCCTAGAATGCTCTGCGGGGAGCAGAGCGTAAAAGCTCGTCCTTCACAAATCCATTTGATTTCTGTCTATTTGAAGCATGATTTTGCATTATAAGACTATATCAAAGTCATATGGGGTTAATGTAAACATGGTGATATTAATAACTAACTATTACAGCTTTATGACTTCTCACACGGTTAGGCTATAGGGTCCACGGCTAGAAAAGATACAGCTTTTGTCAAATTAAGGTCAAACGTTTATTTTTCTTGCATTGTAGCTAACCCTACCCCTAACCCTGTTTCCTAACCTTAGACGAAATCTCCTAACCTGCTACGAAAAGGGAAATCTTGACAAAAGCTGTACCCCGTCTAGTGAACACCAGTCTGGTCTATAGGGGAAGTGCGCATAACGCCATTATCACTGTAAATTCCTTCACGTAGGCTCGTCGGTTGCATGCATGGATAATTCAAGTCCGTTATTTTAAAGTGTGTTTGACATTTGTTTTATGTGTTTGGCATCGGATAACTAAGCTACGCACATTTCCTGCCTTGTGGTCTAGTTCATGTGCATGGAGCCTACTTGAAATTGTGCCAAATTATTTGACCTTGTAGGACTTTGCCAAATATAGTCAAACTGTGCCCAGTTTGATTTAAATCTACAGCTGGGACGTTGGGAACGATACTGACAGAAATGTCTCACCACTGTTTAAAGTCCACATTCTCATCTAGGGTGAATTCAGAACAAGTATGGACACCTTTTACATGTATGTCTTCTGTAACTTCCTCAGACATTTATCCAACATATTAGCCAAACACATGATGCATTTTTTGAAACCTTCAAGATCACATACAAAACCTTCAAGATCACATACAAAAACATGTGGATATCATATTCACAGGAGGCATGACACACCCATGTGTGTACATTGAGTCAAAACCATAGTTGCAGCTTGCATTTTGTAGACTGGGGCAGCAGGTTAGATAAACTGGACACCCTTATAGTATCAACTGTACCCCAGTGACAATTCAATTCCATCTGAGGTGATTAGGAAACATCTGAGGATTTCAGAAATGTATCATGTATTGGGTTAATATGTTGGACAGATGTCCGAAGAGGTTACTCTTTCTGAATTCACTCAAATAACATTACTAATATGAGTATTAATAAGAGTACTGATAACAGTACTAATACAAGTACTGATAATTGTAATAATAACAGTACTAATAACAGTATTAATAACAGTACTAATAAGAGTACTAATAACTGTATTAATAACAGTACTAATAACAGTTGTAATAACAGCACTAAGTACAGTACTAATATCAGTAGTAATAATAGTACTAATAACAGTACTAATAACAGTACTAATAAAAGTACTAATAACAGTACTAATAACAGTATTAGTAACAGTACTAATAACAGTACGAATAACAGTACTAATAACAGTACTAATAACAGTATTAGTAACAGTACTAATAACAGTATTAATAACAGTATTAATAACAGTATGAATAACAGTATTAATAACAGTACTAATAAAAGTATGAATAACAGTACTAATAACAGTACGAATAACAGTATTAATAACAGTACTAATAACAGTATTAATAACAGTACTAATAACAGTATGAATAACAGTACTAATAACAGTATGAATAACAGTATTAATAACAGTACTAATAACAGTACTAATAACAGTATTAGTAACAGTATTAATAACAGTACGAATAACAGTATTAATAACAGTACTAATAACAGTATTAGTAACAGTACTAATAACAGTATGAATAACAGTATTAATAACAGTACTAATAACAGTACTACAATGAAACATGAACAGGATACAGTACTAGAAGAACCAGGGCACCAGTACAGGGGGTCCCAAATGTCAACTGGTTCTCTTTCCTCCATTGGAAAAGCCTATAGGACTGTCCCACTTTAGCTACTCCATACTGTCCTACTTTAGCTAGCCATGGTTGGTAAAGTGGGACGACAACAAAAATGACTGAATGACAATTGAAATATAATATTGAAACATCCCATACGGAAAAGTAATACATGGCAATATATATACAGTATCAGTCAAAAGAATGAAATAACACATATGGAATCATGTAGTAATCTCAAATATATGTTGATATATCTCAAATATATGTTGATTTGTTTAACACTTTTTTGGTTACTGCATGATTCCATATGTGTTATTTAATAGTTTTGATGTCTTCACTATTATTCTACAATGTAGAAAAATAGTAAAAATGAAAAAGAACCCTGGAATAAGTAGGTGTGTTTTGACTGGTACTGTTTATGTTATGGGAGCATTATTTCAGTCATGGTAATAAAATAGAACAAATGACACAAAAAAACATTACCATTAATGCCCTATTTGCAATGATTGATTTGTAAATGAATTAAAGGCATAATTATCTTTTTTTTACCCCTTATTGTCAGTCAGATGGTTCTTTACCCTGTCCAAGGGCCAGGAGAAACTGTAATCCATGATTTAGAGGTGTTTAAATAGGCACTAATAACATGAGCATTTAACTTGGACTAATTGCCCCCATCAACCCCATAGTTGTTTTGTTAGCCCTCTGACTATAATGTGTAAAATAATGTGTAAAAAAGTCAACTATACCTTTAACATCCTTCAATTTATTCATAAAAAAAGCAACAACAGTGTAATGGTGTATACATTTTTAAATGGGATACTGTGAGATTTCCAGATGTAGATCATTTGTCTACTTACCCAGAGTCAGATGAATTGATGAATAGATTTTTATGTCTCTATTGAAACGTAATATTGAAATAATATATTTTCAAGATCAAATAATTATAGGCCTAAACATGATGTAAATGGTGTTGTTTTCATCCAGGAGCAAGCCATTGCATTGACAGTCTTTTTCATCACCATCCTGGGGCCGTCTGGTTATGTCCTGGCCCATCTGGAGGACTACAAGCACCACTCCTAAGTGGACCTGTCCGGACTGACCCCCGATCCACTTCACCGGTGAATTACTCCAGATGGCTTCTCCTGAAGTCTCCTAAACCCTTTATATGACGGATGATTATATTAATGAATGTACCAATAAATTAATGTCCCAATACTACGACTGTCTCATCTTCTGATCTAAACCATCACACACATGCACATGTAAAGCATATACAAAACTATGTTGACACCCCTTCAAATTAATGGATTTGACTATTTCAGCCACACTCGTTGCTGACAAGTGTATAAAATTGTGCACACAGCCATGCAATCTCCATAGACAAACATTGGCAGGAGATTGGCCTTACTGAAGAGATCAGTGACTTTCAACGTGGCACCATCATAAGATGCCACCTTTCCAACAAGTCAGTTCATCAAATGTCTGCCCTGCTAGAGCTGCCCTGGTCAACTGTAAGTGTTGTTATTGTGAAGTGGAAACATCTAGGAGAAATAACGGCTCAGACGCGAAGTGGTGGGCCACACAAGATCACAGAACGGCACCGCCGAGTGCTGAGCATTACAATGCCCCCATGAACAAAACGAGGTCCATACAGAAAGGGTTTGTCGAGATTGGTGTGGAAGAACTCGATTGGCCTGTACAGAGCCACTGACCTCAACCACATCGAACACCTTTGAGATGAATTGGAACTCCGACTGCGAGCCAGGCCTAATTACCCAACATCAGTGCCCTACCTCACTAATGCACTTGTGGCTGAATGGATGCAAGTCCCCACAGCACAGTTCCAACATCTAGTGGAAAGCCTTCAATACTTTTGGTCATGTAGTGTATATGTTCTAGTAGATCAGTAGGCAGAAGAGACATTTCAGGTCCTCACAAAAATGGACAACATATCTATTCTATTATGAATGCTATAATTATATTCTGATAGCTAAAGGTCTCATGGTGCATTTACAATAACCACAACACATTTTTCTTTCATTTAACCTTTATGCTGAGGAGTATTTCTGTCTGTAATAAAGCCTATGAGAAAAAAATAATTCTGATTGGCTGGGCCTGGCTCCCCAGTGGGTGGGCATGACTGCCAAGTGGATGGGTCTATGCCCTCCAAGGCCCACCCATGGCTGCACCCCTGCCCAGTCATGTAAAATCCATAGATTAGTGCCCAATTAATCTTTTTGAATTGACTTATTTCCTTAGATAAACTGTAACTCAGTAAAAATGTAGAAATTGTTGCATGTTGCGTTTATATTTTTGTTCAGTATAGAGTTGATTTGATTATAAAAATTGTTTTTGTGACATGTGCTGTATACGTTCAGATTTTGAAAATATGTAAACAACATTGCCTTTTAATGAAAGGTTTTGATATTCCTGAAGCCACTGAAAATAACTTTGATTCCACCCAGAAAACACTTTCCAGTACATTGCATCAGCCACCAGAGGGTAGCTTTTACTTTCAATGAGACAGGCTATGTATCCATATGACAGGGCTGCCCCCACCACTCTTCCTGGAGATCTACCGTTCTGTAGGGTTTTCAATCCAACCCTAAGCTAACCTATAGGATTCAGCTAGTTAAGGTCTTGGTGAACAGCTAATAAGAGAAATTAGAGTTGGGACTGAAAACCTACACGACGTAGAACTCCAGGAAGAAGGTTGGGCAGTCCTGACATAGTAGTCTGATTCTCCTCTTCCTCGATTTACATAATGTCAGAAGACAGAAGAAGCTCATCTCATCTCTGCAGTATAGCCGTGTTCACCTAAAATGACATCTCTAATTCTGAGCTGGTATGCTGGTGTTTGTTATGCGTTTAGTGGCCAGTAAAAAAAAACGCTTGATAAGACCTGGGACGTGTTCATTAGGCGCCAAAAGGAAGAAAATGGACTGTAACTACCTGGAGTTGTCCAATAAGAATCCTTCAGTTGTAAGTTCCATGGCAAACATTTTGTACAGTGTTTCCTGTTGGGTGTGCCCTAATGAACACAACCGAGGCCTTGAACCAAGTGCCTTACCTGTTCTCTTCCTGTAGCCATTGAAATCCCCATTTCCCTCTATATTGTATTAGTGGTCAATTAATAATTATAGGTGGTGGTTAAATCTAATATAGCACACTGTTTACTGCAACAAATATTTTTTGTAATATAAGATATTAATTAATAATTCATCTTTATTACTGTTTAATTACCATTGTGCCATGGACTTTCTCGGTAGATACCTGATAATTACGGTAAAAGTCAAATAAAATGCCAATAATATTTATTTATAAAAGATGCCAATTCAAGAGAATGTTTTTGAAACATTTTTACTGAACCTCACATTAGAGTTGGTATACAATATAAATTAGGGTAAATATATAAGTGGATTATTTTCATCAAACCTTTAAATTGCCATGAAACCACCTAAAATCAACAGATTGTTTTCTCATTCCCATTCTGAACTGAAATGTGCACATAACTGAGATAGCATAGTGGCACACCATATCAAGATCACCCATCCCCCAACACATCAGGTCACATAACATGAAAAACACCTCATAATATAATCAAATATTATACTTCATTTTGATGCTCTCTGTTCACTAATTTAGAACAATGCAACTACTGAAACAGTATTAATGGATTCATAATTTAATTCTATAAATAACTTTAATATAATTTGCTCAGTATAAGAACAACGCAAACAAAACCAGGGACAAATAAAGGGAAACTCATCACACAGTTTCATTCTGTCTTTTGAGAACGTAAAGAAGATTAAAGTCTTGAAACAACATTTAATGTGAAAGGAGTCCGATATGTAAAGTATTTCACCTACAAAAGGCAGAAAACATACCTAAACACACGGATGGAAGTTAATCACAACCCAGAACATTACTATATACTTAAGAAAGGTAGTTAACATTTCACATGCTACTCAAACACTGTAGCTATTTTAGTACACAGTCATTGTCTTACATCAGATGATGATTCTGCCTGCACCGATAAGCTTCAGAGCCTGTGACGGTTACACAACAGGTGACAGTCCATTATATTCATTCTACCTCCCCCTCGTCCTCGCTGCCTGAGCCTTGCTGTTGTTGTTGATCTTGTTGTTCTTTTTTATGTTCTTGTTGTTGTTCTTGTTGTTGTGGTTCTAGACGTAGTTGTGTTTGTAGGTGTAGTTGTTGTCCCTGTGGTATCTGGTCTCTCATTCGTCGCAGGTCGCCAGAATTCATCTGTGTCATCGAACCATCAATCCCCAGCATCATTGGCTGGATAATATTGGACCTGAAAGATAGAAAAGTCTCAACTGAAAAGACATGTATGATGATTCATTATTCCAATACATATGGCTGCAGTGCTGTGATCATTACTGTGTATTATTGATAATATTACATGTTTACCTTGTATTGAACATCACTATTGTTAGGAAAGGAGGTGGTGGATTAAGCAACAGGTAGACAGTCTATTTCCACATTTCCAAAGTCATTTTCCACATGTCTACAGTCCATTTCCACATGTCTACAGTCCATTTCGACATGTCTACAGTCCATTTCCACATGTCTACAGTCCATTTCCACATGTCTACAGTCCATTTCCACATGTCTACAGTCCATTTCCACATGTCTACAGTCCATTTCCACATGTCTACAGTCCATTTCCACATGTCTACAGTCTTTTTCACATGTCAACAGTCCATTTCCACATGTCTACAGTCCATTTCCACATGTCTAAAGTCCATTTCCACATGTCTACAGTCCATTTCCACATGTCTACAGTCCATTTCCACATGTCTACAGTCCATTTCCACATGTCAACAGTCCATTTCCACATGTCAACAGTCGATTTCCACATGTCAACAGTCCATTTCCAGATTATAGTCCGCTAACCAGTTTTATGACACTATGTTGCACAATCATACATACATACTGTTCTGTTAGGGGGTAGATCAACTTTAATATTGCAGATAGATTGTAGCTTCCATCAATGTAATTATCTGCATTATTTCCAATCCCCCATATATATCTAAAATAAATATCTATATATATATATACACTCTGTTAGCTGTTGGTAACAGCTCCTGCCTCAGCTCATTAATGATGCATGAACCACAGTGGGAAGGGAAGCGATGAGGACACCTGCTGGGAGCCTGTGGCACTGCTGTAGTGAGCTATCTGTGTCTGTGGCCCTGTTCCAATTAATGCATCCTTCCTTACGTTGTTCTTTAGAGTAATCCCTGATCTCACACGACTGGGTTGCTGTAGGATATCTAGCGGAGTCCTGGGTTTCACCTATCCAACCATTTTAGATCAGCGATCAGGCTACTTTGAAATTGCATCTTTACCTGGAGAGCTTATCAAACATGTTGACCAGCTTCATGGCCTCCAGCTCCTTCTGTTCCTCTGTCATTCCCTCCATGGGGTTGGGCTGCTCATCCTCCACTCTGCCTGTCACAGGGTTAATTCTGGCCAGGACAGAGAACACAATGCTACTCATTCTGAATAAGGCCAAGGTGGCCGAAACTAAATGTCAATGATTTTTAACTATTCTAAATAGGGCAGGTATGCATTATTTTCAAGCGCGAAACTGTGTCTGTTTCCCCTAAGGATGGAGAACAGAGCAGGGCTCCATTATTAATAAAGTTAAATTCAACTCACTGAGATTTGTCCATTATTAATAAAGTTAAATTCAACTCACTGAGATTTGGCCTCACGGTACTCTTCTGTGTCACTGTCCTCATCCTCAGAGTAGACGCCTGGGTTTCCCCCCCCTCGCAGAAGCCCCCGGGCGGCCAGGAGACCTGCTGCATTGCCATAGCCTGTGTACTTAATGAACCTGGACACTGCACAGGATGGAAATAGGGTGGAAGGGGGTGTGGATGGGGGAGAATAATTATATTACAAATCCTATAGTTTCCTTATTATGGTAGTTACCATACTTCCAAATCTGGTTCATCACTCGGCTATTGAGAAAGCCAGAAATCAAGGTTCCTACTATGATGGACAACAGTGAACAACACAGCAATAGAGGGTACACACTTCAGGGCTTTATGAATTGTAGAAAATTAGAAAGCAGAGGAAAACACCACCACTCACCACTTTCTTTGCACAGGACGAATAGGAACTCTGCTGCACAGTTCTTGACATCAGTGTCAATGTTGGTCATCAGGCGAACAAGCTTGTTGCGAAGGGCGTTCCCCACTTCTGGTAGATTCTTCACGTCCCGCAGAGGAGGGAGTACCTACACATACACACGCACACGCACACACACAAATGAAGAACCAACTCAATGGGACATTCAGTAATTGACATGCAATTGGATGAATGATGAGATGAAACGTCCAATCACCTACCTTCATCCTGAGGAACTTCCTGGTCTCCCTGTGGATGCGGGCGCTCTCAGTCAGCAGGTTAAGAGAGGGGAGCATGGTCTCCTTCAGTTTCTTGCCCTGGAAACCCACACACATAACTGTTATTAGACAGATCCAATTTGTAAGTCGCTCTGGATAAGAGCGTCTGCTAAATGACTTAAATGTAAATGTAATGTAAGATCATACAACAACCTCTTCAGCTAGCAGCTAGACCCACACACATAACTGTTATTAGACAGATAATACAACAACCTCTTCAGCTAGCAGTTAGACCCACACACATAACTGTTATTAGACAGATAATACAACAACCAGCTAGCAGCTAGACCCAAAAACATAACTGTTATTAGACAGATAATGCAACAAGCAGCTAGACCCACACCGACCGATATGGTGGGTATTACTTGTCAGATATTATCAAAGTCTCTCACAAGATTTGGTTCTGCGTGCCGAGATGAATTATTGCCATGTCTCTTATGGATGAGACTAGACTGTTTCATTACTGTCCTGGTTGTTTACCCATATCCCCAAAGACACTGGTGTGCCTTCCGGAACACCCTTGTGACAACCTCCTTCAAGAACAACATCCCATTTGGAGAGGTAATCATATCCCATCCACACAGCCAGACGCCCTCAGCAGGGACATTATTACATCACCTTTAATACCTGGATGGCACACAGAGCAGCTCCAGGAGCAAAGACTCTACAAGAGATGGCAATGAACTGATACACACGAATGCACGTCCAAACAATGTGTGTATGCAACTGTTTATGCCACCTTTATGAAAAAACACGTTTTGTTTGTAATGCAGGTTAGAGTTTTCCTTCATTCCATTTTAGGGCACCGTAAACTACGCCCACTGACCGTTGAGCTTTCATCCATTAGTTCTGCCATCAGAACAAGATTGAAATCTCCACTGAGCATTTCTAACGGCATCTCAACCTGCTGTTGAGGGTTAAAACCCAGCTCACCCTGTCTAGCCTCTTCTCCATGTACTCCAGGAGCATGTTGACGGCATCCATGTTGACCCCCATGTATTCTATTGAGCCCTGCTGAACCTTGGGCATCAGCAGCACATCCAGACAGGACAGAGGGAGGTTCCCCAGTAGGTTCAGTGAATGACTGCAGCCCAGGAGAAACACAAAGGGTTATGACAGGACACAATTTAGCTCAGGTCGGACTCAATTCCTGGAGGGCAAAGTGTCATCAGGGATTCGCTGCTCCTTTACTTGATTGAATAATTAAGGTCAATCTGGTCATCACCTGGCTGTCTAGGCCTTAATTGGACACCAATTGAAAGGAAATAACAAAATCAGCAGAGACATGGGACAGCCCTCCAGGAAGTGAGTTTGACACCCCTGATTTAGGTTCAGAAGAGCCTTTACTAAGATAATAAGACCTGTTACCTGTGAAACTCCTCTGTGTCGTCCTGTGCGTCAGCGCTGCTCATCAGACAGTGTCTAAGGATGGCTCCCAGGTGTCTGAACGCCGCTGCCTCCTCCTATAGGTTCAGCAGAGGAACTGTGATTATCATTATATTGATGTATGTAAACAACACTATGCAAAGTTTACAGTATACAGTAATATGCTATGGTGGACAGGGTTAGAGCCAATTCCATTTCAATTCAGTTAACTTCTTGCATTGATGAAATTGACCCAAACCCTGATGGCGGATCCACTCTTCAGTGCTCACCTCGTCCACCTCCCGGCGGTTGGCATCGTAGGTGATATTGAAGAGGATCTTGAGGATCTCCATGGCTCTCTCGATCTTCTCCCGGCTGAGTGGGGGCAGTTCAGCCGGTTCCTCAGAGTCCGGATCAACCTCCACCCCGGCCCGCCCCACCTCGAAGGTATCAGGCCAACACAGCCCCAATGTAGCATCCAGGTGGTTGGACAGCAGACTGACCCCCCGCAACTCCCTCAACAGCTGGGTTCGCATCGCCACACGCTGGGCGGTGAGAAGGAACATGAGGCGCAGGTCAAAGAACCTTACGTAGTGGTTCCACTGGTCCTCGCCACACTGCTTGAGACGCTCCGCGATGCCAACAATCAGCTGCAAATCCTGGCCCACCTGCACAGCCACCTTGGTTAAAGAAAGATATATATTATTATGAATGCATCCTAAATCACACTCTATTCATATTACAGTGCACTAATTTTGAATCTGGCCCCATATAAGTTATGTCCCAAATAACCCCCTATTCCCTACATAGTGCACTACTTTTGACCAAAGCCCGGTTTGGAGCTTGTGATCGCATCGGCGCTTCGCTCCCGCAGGTAGTATAACTTTTTACATTTCATTATATTTCACTATAGCACAACGGTTTGATTTGTCTAATCCTAGCAATTTCTTCTCAGCTAGCTACATAGCCGTCTTTGTATCAAAGATAATTGCGTAATTATCGTATTTCGCCGTCCTAACGTAGTCTTCACTAGCCAGTTAGCTAACGTCCACTGATTAGCTGCACTGGGAAAACTATTACACTCAACTGAACGACTTGATTAGTGTAGTGTTAGCTAGCTACACAGCTGTCTTTGCTGTCTTCGTATCTTCGTTCCAAGATAATTGTGTTGTTTAGGTTTAGAGTGCGTAGTCTTAGAGTGATTATCTTAATTTACCGAGGTTAGCTAGCCAGCTATTTGTCGTCCTTAACGTAGGAGACTCTGCTAGCTAGCCAACAGCTAGCCAACGCTAGCCAACGTCTTCTGAATAGAACTCAACAACCCGGTCGCATTCACAGGTAGTATCACATTTTCATTTAATTTCATTACAGTACAACGGTTTGATTTGTTCGATCGTAGCTAGCTACTTAGCTAGCTACATAGCCGTCTTTGTATCAAAGATAATTGTGTAGTCTAGAGCGATTTTCTAGGTTAGCTAGCCAGCTATTGTCGTTCTTTTAACGCAACGTAACGTAAACAACACTACTAGCTAGCCAGCTAGCCCCCGAACAGCAGCACTGTAGAAACTATTACACTCAACGGAACGACTTGATTAGTGTAGTGTCAACAACGCACCCACTGCCAGCTAGCCTAGTTCAGCAGTACTGTATCATTTTAATCATTTTAGTCAATAAGATTCTTGCTACGTAGCTTAACGTTCTGAACATTCGAGACGTGTAGTCCACTTGTCATTCCAATCTCCTTTGCATTAGCGTAGCCTCTTCTGTAGCCTGTCAACTATGTGTCTGTTTATCCCTGTTCTCTCCTCTCTGCACAGACCATACAAACGCTCCACACCGCGTGGCCGCGGCCACCCTAATCTGGTGGTCCCAGCGCGCACGACCCACGTGGAGTTCCAGGTCTCCGGTAGCCTCTGGAACTGCCGATCTGCGGTCAACAAGGCAGAGTTCATCTCAGCCTATGCCTCCCTCCAGTCCCTCGACTTCTTGGCACTAACGGAAACATGGATCACCACAGACAACACTGCTACTCCTACTGCTCTCTCTTCGTCCGCCCACGTGTTCTCGCACACCCCGAGAGCTTCTGGTCAGCGGGGTGGTGGCACCGGGATCCTCATCTCTCCCAAGTGGTCATTCTCTCTTTCTCCCCTTACCCATCTGTCTATCGCCTCCTTTGAATTCCATGCTGTCACAGTTACCAGCCCTTTCAAGCTTAACATCCTTATCATTTATCGCCCTCCAGGTTCCCTCGGAGAGTTCATCAATGAGCTTGATGCCTTGATAAGCTCCTTTCCTGAGGACGGCTCACCTCTCACAGTTCTGGGCGACTTTAACCTCCCCACGTCTACCTTTGACTCATTCCTCTCTGCCTCCTTCTTTCCACTCCTCTCCTCTTTTGACCTCACCCTCTCACCTTCCCCCCTACTCACAAGGCAGGCAATACGCTCGACCTCATCTTTACTAGATGCTGTTCTTCCACTAACCTCATTGCAACTCCCCTCCAAGTCTCCGACCACTACCTTGTATCCTTTTCCCTCTCGCTCTCATCCAACACCTCCCACACTGCCCCTACTCGGATGGTATCGCGCCGTCCCAACCTTCGCTCTCTCTCCCCGCTACTCTCTCCTCTTCCATCCTATCATCTCTTCCCTCCGCTCAAACCTTCTCCAACCTATCTCCTGATTCTGCCTCCTCAACCCTCCTCTCCTCCCTCTCTGCATCCTTTGACTCTCTATGTCCCCTATCCTCCAGGCCGGCTCGGTCCTCCCCTCCAGCTCCGTGGCTCGATGACTCATTGCGAGCTCACAGAACAGGCCTCCGGGCAGCCGAGCGGAAATGGAGGAAAACTCGCCTCCCCTGCGGACCTGGCATCCTTTCACTCCCTCCTCTCTACATTTTCCTCCTCTGTCTCTGCTGCTAAAGCCACTTTCTACCACGCTAAATTCCAAGCATCTGCCTCTAACCCTAGGAAGCTCTTTGCCACCTTCTCCTCCCTCCTGAATCCTCCTCCCCCCCCCCCCTCCTCCCTCTCTGCAGACAACTTCGTCAACCATTTTGAAAAGAAGGTCGACGACATCCGATCCTCGTTTGCTAAGTCAAACGACACCGCTGGTTCTGCTCACACTGCCCTACCCTGTGCTCTGACCTCTTTCTCCCCTCTCTCTCCAGATGAAATCTCGCGTCTTGTGACGGCCGGCCGCCCAACTACCTGCCCGCTTGACCCTATCCCCTCCCCTCTTCTCCAGACCATTTCCTGAGACCTTCTCCCTTACCTCACCTCGCTCATCAACTCATCAGCTGGCTACGTCCCTTCCATCTTCAAGAGAGCGAGAGTTGCACCCCTTCTGAAAAAACCTACCACTCGATCCCTCCGATGTCAACAATTACAGACCAGTATCCCTTCTTTCTTTTCTCTCCAAAACTCTTGAACGTGCCGTCCTTGGCCAGCTCTCCCGCTATCTCTCTCTGAATGACCTTCTTGATCCAAATCAGTCAGGTTTCAAGACTAGTCATTCAACTGAGACTGCTCTCCTCTGTATCACGGAGGGCGCTCCGCACTGCTAAAGCTAACTCTCTCTCCTCTGCTCTCATCCTTCTAGATCTATCGGCTGCCTTCGATACTGTGAACCATCAGATCCTCCTCTCCACCCTCTCCGAGTTGGGCATCTCCGGCGCGGCCCACGCTTGGATTGCGTCCTACCTGACAGGTCGCTCCTACCAGGTGGCGTGGCGAGAATCTGTCTCCTCACCACGCGCTCTCACCACTGGTGTCCCCCAGGGCTCTGTGCTAGGCCCTCTCCTATTCTCGCTATACACCAAGTCACTTGGCTCTGTCATAACCTCACATGGTCTCTCCTATCATTGCTATGCAGACGACACACAACTAATCTTCTCCTTTCCCCCTTCTGATGACCAGGTGGCGAATCGCATCTCTGCATGTCTGGCAGACATATCAGTGTGGATGACGGATCACCACCTCAAGCTGAACCTCGGCAAGACGGAGCTGCTCTTCCTCCCGGGGAAGGACTGCCCGTTCCATGATCTCGCCATCACGGTTGACAACTCCATTGTGTCCTCCTCCCAGAGCGCTAAGAACCTTGGTGTGATCCTGGACAACACCCTGTCGTTCTCAACCAACATCAAGGCGGTGGCCCGTTCCTGTAGGTTCATGCTCTACAACATCCGCAGAGTACGACCCTGCCTCACACAGGAAGCGGCGCAGGCCCTAATCCAGGCACTTGTCATCTCCCGTCTGGATTACTGCAACTCGCTGTTGGCTGGGCTCCCTGCCTGTGCCATTAAACCCCTTCAACTCATCCAGAACGCCGCAGCCCGTCTGGTGTTCAACCTTCCCAAGTTCTCTCACGTCACCCCGCTCCTCCGTTCTCTCCACTGGCTTCCAGTTGAAGCTCGCATCCGCTACAAGACCATGGTGCTTGCCTACGGAGCTGTGAGGGGGAACGGCACCTCAGTACCTCCAGGCTCTGATCAGGCCCTACACCCAAACAAGGGCACTGCATTCATCCACCTCTGGCCTGCTCGCCTCCCTACCACTGAGGAAGTACAGCTCCCGCTCAGCCCAGTCAAAGCTGTTCGCTGCTCTGGCCCCCCCAATGGTGGAACAAACTCCCTCACGACGCCAGGACAGCGGAGTCAATCACCACCTTCCGGAGACACCTGAAACCCCACCTCTTTAAGGAATACCTAGGATAGGATAAGTATTCCCCCCCCCCCCCCTTTAAGATTTAGATGCACTATTGTAAAGTGACTGTTCCACTGGATGTCATAAGGTGAATGCACCAATTTGTAAGTCGCTCTGGATAAGAGCGTCTGCTAAATGACTTTGTAAATGTAAATGTAGACTCTGGTCAAAGTGCACCTTAAAGGGAACATGATGCCATTTGGTACACAGACTATATCATTATGGTGCAGGAATAAAAAGCTTTGGGGAGTAGTTACATACAGCATTCTCTATATTCGGACCTCTTATTTCTTTATCTAAATATTATTTTTGCCCAGCACCGTCCGGTATTCCCCAGTGTGGTTAAGCCTATATCATCACATCACCCTTTTTTTTAATCCACCTTGTTGTGCAAGCAGATGTTGCAGATGCTCTTCAGCGCCTCTACGATAATCTCCAGGTCCGGGTTCTCAGCGAAAGGGACGAGGACCACGCCGCCCTCGCAGTCCACGTTGCCGTGGGAGATTGCGATGCCAGCGTGCCGGCTGAGGGTCTGCATGGCGGTGTGCGTGATGAAGGGTGCCACGTTGTTCTTGTCACGTGACAGGATGCGGATAGTCTCCAGACAGGCAAGCTGGCAGGACGGTTGGAGGTCTCGCTCCAGGAAGCCCAGCACTAGCTCTCCTAACCTCTGAGGACACAGGTGGACCAAAGAGACAGCATCACTAGACCTACGACACTGCCAAACATTTCTATACCAACGAGGTGCTTGTCTGTGTAACTAAAGTACATGCATGTCAGTACAGTCCCAAACAGGCCTTTCCCCATCTCCAGAGGAGAGGATGGGATGGGAAATTGCTTATTTTCATGAGATTCAACATCAATGCGGAATAGGTGTTTAGGAGGTTCTTCCACTAGTTCTGCATAAGGTATAGGTTTTAAGTTCCAGAAAGTCCTCTGTTTGGGCTTAAAACTGTGTAAAAATAGACCAAGTCAGAATCAAAGCCACCAAGCTACCCTGTGATCTGTGAGTAACAACAATCATTTATTCATCAGAGACTCTCTCTTCCTTTCTAGAGATATCGCAGTAACACCCTATAAAAAGCCTTTTAATAATACACACACGATGCCTCTAATAAAGAACTGTCTCATTTGACTGATATGATGACGGGAAACAGTCTAAATCATATCTCTGCATATCTGTGGGCCGTGATAGTGACTGGCAGCTGTCTGCACAAAAGCTGCCACACTGAGACGAGCTTAGACATATTATTCACTGGGGTCTCAGATGCTTCCAATATACATAAATAAAGTACAAATGCCAAGTAATTAATAGCCAGTATATTGGAATGCCATCATTGTGAATCTGAATCAATCTAAATCAAATTAAGAGTTGAAAATAGACTACAGTCCAGCTTTGTTTTGTCATTATGAAGGTAGACTACAGTCCAGCTTTGTTTTGTCATTATGAAGGTAGACTACAGTCCAGCATTGCTATTTCATTATAAAGGCAGACTACAGTCCAGCATTGCTATGTCATTATGAAGGTAGACTACAGTCCAGCTTTGTTTGGTCATTATGAAGGTAGACTACAGTCCAGCATCGCTTTGTCATTATGAAGGTAGACTACAGTCCAGCATCGCTTTGTCATTATGAAGGTAGACTACAGTCCAGCATCGCTATGTCATTATAAAGGTAGACTACAGTCCAGCATTGCTATGTCATTATAAAGGTAGACTACATTCCAGCATCGCTTTGTCATTATGAAGGTAGACTACAGTCCAGCATCGCTTTGTCATTATGAAGGTAGACTACAGTCCAGCATTGCTATGTCATTATAAAGGTAGACTACAGTCCAGCATTGCTATGTCATTATAAAGGTAGACTACAGTCCAGCATCGCTTTGTCATTATGAAGGTAGACTACAGTCCAGCATTGCTTTGTCATTATGAAGGTAGACTACAGTCCAGCATCGCTTTGTCATTATGAAGGTAGACTACAGTCCAGCATCGCTATGTCATTATGAAGGTAGACTACAGTCCAGCATCGCTTTGTCATTATGAAGGTAGACTACAGTCCAGCATCGCTTTGTCATTATGAAGGTAGACTACAGTCCAGCATTGCTATGTCATTATAAAGGTAGACTACAGTCCAGCATTGCTATGTCATTATAAAGGTAGACTACAGTCCAGCATCGCTTTGTCATTATGAAGGTAGACTACAGTCCAGCTTTGTTTTGTCATTATGAAGGTAGACTACAGTCCAGCATCGCTTTGTTATTATGAAGGTAGACTACAGTCCAGCATCGCTTTGTCATTATGAAGGTAGACTACATTCCAGCATCGCTTTGTCATTATGAAGGTAGACTACAGTCCAGCATCGCTTTGTCATTATGAAGGTAGACTACAGTCCAGCATCGCTATGTCATTATGAAGGTAGACTACAGTCCAGCATCGCTTTGTCATTATGAAGGTAGACTACAGTCCAGCTTTGTTTTGTCATTATGAAGGTAGACTACAGTCCAGCATCGCTATGTCATTATGAAGGTAGACTACAGTCCAGCATCGCTATGTTATCGTCAGAAAGACACAGCATAACCCATCCATAACCAAGTAAAGTTCAGGATCATGAGTCTGTACACGTCAGATGTTTTCCTGTCCCGATATAACACAGTGCACCCAGTGGGCCCTGAATGTCCTGAGGCAGTAAGTTAAAAGCTTTAGAAACAGAATTATAGCTGCCTAAGTCAGGAGTCTGGGCCATTTAGAATACCTCCCAAATAGTACCCCATTCCCTCTGGTGTGCACTACTTTTGACCAGGGCTCTTGCCGAAAGTAGTGCACTATGTAGGGAAGAGGGTCCCATTTGAACCCAGCAGATGTAGCGCTCACAGCATAATGTCTTTCCCTCCCCTTTGGGAGACAGAGTGAGGACAAGTCAGTTGTTGAATGCTGAGAATGATTGATGGTTGCTGCTCACTCAGCTTGCCTGTGCTCTGCTCTATACTTGGGGAAACTATGATAATGAGAATTGACAATGCCCTCATCAATTAATTGCCTAAATATCTTGCGTTGTGTGAGGTCTCCAGAGATAGCATGTGGCTACCCGAAATAAATAGCTTTGAGGGATAGGACACAGCAAATATAGGACATCAGATAAGAATGACATAATAGCTTGTAACTGGATGTAACCAATTAGACTGAAGCAAGTCACAGATACAAGTGACAGATAAAAATCACAGATACAAGTCACAGATCCCTATTTCTCCAAAACACAGTACATGAATGCACACTTCCGGTCGGTCAGGACTTCTCCAAGTAGCTCCAAACCGAAATAAATTCACCACGGAATAGTGGCTTTGTCCCAAATGGCCCCCTATTTCCTATATAGTGCACTGCTTTAGACTGGAGCCCAATGGACCCTGATCAAAAATAGTGCACTACATAGGGAATAGGGGGCCATTTGGGATACACCCAGTATCTGCTAAGTTCTCTCATAATGCCTTCTTTCAGATAGGGTGCTGTCAACAGTGAACTAACCGCATCCCACATTTAACTTGACCATGGCATCGATCCCCGGGACCACCCATATGTAGAATGTATGCACACATGACTGTAAGTCGCTTTGGATAAAAGCGTCTGCTAAATGGCATATATATTGAGAAAACTTGACCATGGCATTGGGAACTTGACCATGGCATTGAGAAAACCTGACCATGGCATTGAGAAAACTTGACCATGGCATTGAGAAAACTTGACCATGGCATTGAGAACTTGACCATGGCATTGAGAAAACTTGACCATGGCATTGAGAAAACTTGACCATGGCATTGAGAAAACTTGACCATGGCATTGAGAAAACTTGACCATGGCATTGAGAACTTGACCATGGCATTGAGAACTTGACCATGGCATTGAGAACTTGACCATGGCATTGAGAAAACTTGACCATGGCATTGAGAAAACTTGACCATGGCATTGAGAACTTGACCATGGCATTGAGAAAACTTGACCATGGCATTGGGAAAACTTGACCATGGCATTGGGAAAACTTGACCATGGCATTGGGAAAACTTGACCATGGCATTGAGAACTTGACCATGGCATTGAGAAAACTTGACCATGGCATTGAGAAAACTTGACCATGGCATTGAGAAAACTTGACCATGGCATTGAGAAAAATTGACCATGGCATTGAGAAAACTTGACCATGGCATTGAGAAAACTTGACCATGGCATTGAGAACTTGACCATGGCATTGAGAAAACTTGACCATGGCATTGAGAAAACTTGACCATGGCATTGAGAAAACTTGACCAAATCATCCAGTCCCGGATATAATGGAATGCTGCTGTTGATGATGGCCTATACTCCAGCAGTTGTAAGCCCTAAGTAAGTATTTGGCAATAACATTTGTGGAGAGGGACTATAACGTTACATACAGCTATGGACAGCATCTCCAAGGATCATCAAATGATATGGATTCTCAAATAAGTATGGGCTATATTTCAACACACCGCGAGGAGCGATGGGCCTAAGTACCTTTCAACATGTCAGAGATAAGACTGATAAACCTAATTGTGATGGATATCAGACAACATGCTGTCAATAATGGTTAGAAGTGCAGCAGAACATGAGTGAGTCATCATCGACTAGTTGTGAAAACATCCAGGAAGAGGGTCTGATGCCCCTGTAGATGTAAAGACAATCTCTTGGTCACTTGCTGCAGGTTGTCTCTCATGAAAATAATTACATGTCTACTTCTACGAACCCAAAGTGTATTTCTTGATATAATGTAACAACAATGAATAATTACTTACATTATGCCAAATGTCTACATACATCATTAAGAATTGAAATAGTTGTAGAGATAAACTTTGGGTTGAAATATACTGAAACACTACCATTACACACGTATACCTCTTGTAACTTCCCATCCTAGTGTACAGGCACGCAAGAAGAAAGAGATGAAAGATGAAAAAGAGAGTTAGGGTGGAGGGGATTTGGTGAGACTGACCAGCATGGGTTATACTATACTCTATACAGTTTGGCTGATACCAACTATCAACTTTGGTGTTTGGGCTGTATCTCACTGTGATTCTACATAAACCAGATTACAAACAAACAGTATAGTTAAAAAGCTGATAATTCCAATGCCTCAATGACCAACAACCGTACAAGGGCGATAGGGTGCCTTTTCAGATGTAGCCTATTCCCTAGATAGTGCACTACTTTTGACTAGGCCCCATAGGGCTCCGGTCAAAAGAAGTGCACTACATAGGGTGCCGTTTCTGACACATCCATATTAAAAAACTAAACTCCGTACCTCTCTCTGCTCCTCTTCATCTGTGGTAAATGTGAAGCACTGGGTCATCTAGGAGGATACAAGAAAGTAAAGAGAAAACATTATAAAACATTTCACACAATTCATTGTGAATTAGCATACAGTACAGTAAAGTAGAGTGCTCGTGTTCCAGTGGTGAGAGCGTTTTGCCTATCTCTCTCTCTCTCTCTCTCTCTCTCTCTCTCTCTCTCTCTCTCTCTCTCTCTCTCTCTCTCTCTCTCTCTCTCTCTCTCTCTCTCTCTCTTCCACATCAGGGTGGAAGATTATTACAGTTTACCTATAGTA
Organism: Oncorhynchus gorbuscha; assembly: GCF_021184085.1. NCBI lineage: Eukaryota > Metazoa > Chordata > Actinopteri > Salmoniformes > Salmonidae > Oncorhynchus > Oncorhynchus gorbuscha. The sequence continues at coordinate 12,380,825 of NC_060173.1, forward strand.
AGCCTGTTACCAGACCAACCCTTTGTAATGTTACAGTACGCCTGTTACCAGACCAACCCTTTGTTACACTACAGTAAGCCTGTTACCAGACCAACCCTTTGTAGTAATGCTACAGTACGCCTGTTACCAGACCAACCCTTTGTTACACTACAGTACGCCTGTTACCAGACCAACCCTTTGTAATGTTACAGTAAGCCTGGTACCAGACCAACCCTTTGTAATGTTACAGTACACCTGTTACCAGACCAACCCTTTGTTACACTACAGTAAGCCTGTTACCAGACCAACCCTTTGTAATGTTACAGTACACCTGTTACCAGACCAACCCTTTGTTACACTACAGTAAGCCTGGTACCAGACCAGCCCTTTGTTACACTACAGTACGCCTGTTACCAGACCAACCCTTTGTTACACTACAGTAAGCCTGTTACCAGACCAACCCTTTGTAATGCTACAGTACGCCTGTTACCAGACCAACCCTTTGTAATGTTACAGTAAGCCTGGTATCAGACTAACCCTTTGTAATGCTACAGTACGCCTGTTACCAGACCAACCCTTTGCAATGTTACAGTAAGCCTGGTACCAGACCAACCCTTTGTTACACTACAGTATGCCTGTTACCAGACCAACCCTTTGTTACACTACAGTAAGCCTGTTACCAGACCAACCCTTTGTAATGCTACAGTAAGCCTGGTACCAGACCAACCCTTTGTTACACTACATTACGCCTGTTACCAGACCAACCCTTTGTTACACTACAGTAAGCCTGTTACCAGACCAACCCTTTGTAATGCTACAGTACGCCTGTTACCAGACCAACCCTTTGTAATGTTACAGTAAGCCTGGTATCAGACTAACCCTTTGTAATGCTACAGTACGCCTGTTACCAGACCAACCCTTTGCAATGTTACAGTAAGCCTGGTACCAGACCAACCCTTTGTTACACTACAGTACGCCTGTTACCAGACCAACCCTTTGTTACACTACAGTAAGCCTGTTACCAGACCAACCCTTTGTAATGCTACAGTAAGCCTGGTACCAGACCAACCCTTTGTTACACTACAGTACGCCTGTTACCAGACCAACCCTTTGTTACACTACAGTAAGCCTGTTACCAGACCAACCCTTTGTAATGCTACAGTACGCCTGTTACCAGACCAACCCTTTGTAATGTTACAGTAAGCCTGGTACCAGACCAACCCTTTGTTACACTACAGTACGCCTGTTACCAGACCAACCCTTTGTTACACTACAGTAAGCCTGTTACCAGACCAACCCTTTGTAATGCTACAGTACGCCTGTTACCAGACCAACCCTTTGTAATGTTACAGTAAGCCTGGTACCAGATCTGTTTGTGCTATCTTGCCAACTCCTTGTCACTCATTGGCACACCAAACAATGGTTGCCATGACAATACAATTTGTTAGTTGGAAAGAGAGCAGAAGCTGCCTGGGGGCCAGGCTAAAGCTACAGGATCAGATGAGAACCATTTAGATGGACAGGATTTGAAGGGAATCTATTTGTGTTTCTCAGAAGACTTAATCCTGTTATGCCAATAGATGCGAACCCACAGAAGTCTAGGTAGGACTGACTACTGATGCTCAGTGGGTAGTCTCTGTGAGGTAACTCTGTCTAAGGAAAGACAAATCAAACAAGCATCACTCTAAACTATGCCTCAATAAGTATTGACTAATTGGGATGAATTTGTAAAGCTGAATTGTTTCTGCATTGCCTTCAATCCAATTTGACTCAATTATGCCTGTTCCCAAAGTCACATGTTAGTAATGGTCACATGGTATACGTCTCTGTAGAGAAGTGTATATTGTGAAAGGCACTTTGTGTGTGGAGGAACGGGATACTCATCCACTGCTGAGATATGGCCCTATCATTTTACTGATTCATTTCCAGTCAGACATCATCACATAAGGATGTCAGAATTGGGACTAATGTGTTCGTCCACAGACATATGTAGGCTGAATACCCACTATAAATAATAATACTGTGGAATATGATGGAAATAATACAGTAATATCACACACACACACACACACTCACACTCTCTCTCTCACACACACACACACACACACACACACACACACACACACACACACACACACACACACACACACACACACACACACACACACACACACACACACACACACACACACACACACACACACACACACACACACACACACACACACACACACAGTGGGGATTGTTGACTAAAGAGGGTTACAGGGTATGAGGTCGGTTGCCCAGGCAATGGCCTCCACAGCGTAGACTGAGCAGACAGCAGGGTGGTAACATAGAGATCCGATTAAATGATACTTATGGGTGGTAGTCTGAGGGTTAGGAAGGCTGATATATACTCAAAGTGTGTCTGCATATTGCTAGGCTTCCTTTAGCTTTATCCTGCTATGATATCTTACAGATATCCCACAAATCAATGCCTGTAATGATATCGAGAGATAGAGAAAGAGACTGTAGCCTCCCTATCCATGACAACAGCATGATGTGCACACAATGCTACAATGACATGTTGATATATTTATGAATAGGTCTACAACAGATGTATTATGGCTGCTGGTGCTCAACTGACAGTTAGTTGACTGTCACACTGTAGTACCTACCTTATGTAAATGCGTGTGCGTTTATGCGTCGCTCCCCAAAATAACACTTATTATAAGAGCTCGGGACGTCTACGAGGTTGAACAGTCCGTTCGCATGTTTCTGTTGCAATTGATCATCAAAGTGTCATGACGTTACATTATCGTCAAAAGAGATGTTCAACCTTATTACTGTCAAATTGCAGAGGAATTCAACTTAGAAGAAAACATATTTCATACGGTACTTGATAACGATATCGACAACAATTTACCTTTTTATTGTACGTCTGCAGTGCCATCAATGCGGCATCTTGATCACCCGTTTCCATGTTTTCTATTATGGCATTTAAATCCATGTTAATTGTTGTTGTGTTCCCTGTCCACCCGAATGTTTAGCGCCTCGCGGATATCACGTACAGGGCTCTACCGTACTGATAGCTATATGCACATATGACTCTGAGTGATAGTCACTCGGCTCTGATCCTGGAACTCAAAAACCAGCGATGATAAGATTAGCGGAGGATTGCAAATTTACCACACAGCACCCTGGGATTTGTAGTTCCATTTCGGTAAACAGCATAATATGGAGATATTATTTACACAGAAGATGTTCTGGATTCGGAGAAAATCATATAGAAATACGTATTTACAGCTAAACTCTAGACCAACACACCAGCACTCCTCCCAAACCCTATTTTACGCTGCTGCTACTCTCTATTTATCATGTATGCATAGTCACTGTAACTACACGTTCATACATACTACCTCAAATGGCCTGACCAAAAAGTGCCCCAGCACATTGGCTACCGGGCTATCTGCATTGTGTCCCGCCACCCGCCACCCACCACCCGCCAACCCCTCTTTTACGCTACATACTACCTCAATCAGCCTGACTAACCGGTGCCTGTGTGTAGCCTCGCTACTTTTATAGCCTCACTACTTTTATAGCCTCGCTACTGTTATTTTTCACTGTTATTTTAATGTTGTTTTTGTTTCTTTTACCTACCTATTGTTCACATAATACCTTGTTTGCACTATTGGTTAGAGTCTGTGGGTAAGCATTTCACTGTAAGGTCTACACATCTTCTATTCGGCGCAAGTGAAAAATACACTTTGATTTGATTTAAGTTATATATGTACATGGCCACATCTCTGAATTGTGAACACTTTTGGTACGTCAAAAGATTCTAAAAGTGTAATTTCCTCAGAAAGCGTCTCAGTCATCCAGTGGCTTCATCCCCAGGGAGGCCTTCCAGAGACTGTTTGATGAGCTGGACAAGGATCAAACAGGTATTTATATTTTATCTCTACGACAATGTTCATTTCTTCAAAACTATGCAGTTGGCAGACTGTCAGTCTAACACCAAGCAGACTTTCATCATTTGCCTTTGTGCTTGCATTTGCAACGGAAGAAAACATTTGGACAGAAGAAAATCTGAAAAGTTATTGTGAAAGGAGATTGAACAGCAAATTGAAGTCATTGTTTCCCTCTGTAGCATCCTCCTTTGCCTGAGTACTCATCTAAGTTCCTGCGCAAGGTTCAGTTTATCTTCATTCAGCATTATGTCACTGTGGTGGGGAATGTGCCCCAATGTTATCTGCATCTGTGTGAATTCACTATGTCACAAGTTCACAATGTCACAATATTTAATGAATTAACTTATATATTTGTGTTTCTGCTTGATCCTAACAGCTTTTAGTTACGACACTAACCTGGAATCCTAACTGACAAGCTTTGTTTCACCATAACAATATTGAAACCGAGTTTATGAGTTAAGATTCCAGGCTACTTATTCAAAGTAATATTATTGATAGAGATGCTTTAGTGAATGTACACTACTATGCTTTGTACACTCTATGTTGGCCTGTTCATCCTGTAAATTGCTTGACAACTTAAAAGTAGGGCTCGTCCGGGATTTGAACCCGGGACCTCTCGCACCCTAAGCGAGAATCATACCCCTAGACCAACGAGCCTCTCTTAGGTTCAACAACCAAGAGTTTAAATTCCACTGCATGCCACGTGCATGAGGAATTCCTCTGAAGTTAATGTTGCATGCTCAGTAAAACTGTTCAGAGACTACCACCTAGTGGCTATTCTAGACTCTACACAAACACAGACATGTTGATCAAATGGAAACAGATGGAGGACTCATCATGGACATAACGCATTTTGGAAAGGACATTGCAATTGAGGGCTTCCACCATTTTAAAGTAGTCAACTGGGTGGGTTTTAATATGAGTTGGGAGGAATCAGTCAAAGAAAAAGAAGCCAATTGACTACTTTAAAATGGAGATAATATAAGTCCTCTATTTATCTCTGTTATTGATCATCATTAGAGTCCATTGGAAAGACAGAAGATATAGTCCCTGGCCCATTTTGTTCACCTTCTCTGCATTTGATGTCTCTGGTCTAAAAATGAGTATTTCTTCAGAATTTAAGGGGCTGCATTGTATTGTATCCCATTTTATTTTTAGAAAACGTGTAAGGTCAAAGGTCTTGTATGGTATATGCATGTATTAAGTATATTGTATATGCATCCAAGCATCATAAATGTTCCTCTAGATTATCCTGGTGATAGACTGTGAGAAGAATCTCTAAACGAGACAACTACTATTTAGAGGCTCAACATTTAAGGCCATTTGAACGTAAAATGTACTACAAGTAGTAGTTACAAGTAGACATTAGTTACTGTGCCTGCAGTGCACTGCCGACATGAATGACTCATGTATAGCAGGTATGGGTCTTGCACAGTTTATGTCAATAGCTCCATGCAATTCACAGACTTTATATATCTCTGTCACAGGAGGTTGGTGGCACCTTAATTGGGAGGACCGGCCCGTGGTAATGACTGGAGGGAATCAGTGGAATGGTATCAAATACATCAAGCAGGTGGTTTGATGCCATTCCATTTGCTCCGTTCAGCCATTATTATGAACCGTCCTCCCCTCAGCAGCCTCCACTGATCTGTTTTTCAGACAATCCACTGTTTCTTGATCCTTTACTACCTGCTGGAGATGGCGCTGA
>NC_060173.1:12386561-12430659 GCF_021184085.1 Oncorhynchus gorbuscha
GAGGGTGAATGGACAAGACAAAATATTGAAGTGCCTTTGAATGGGGTATGACAGTAGGTGCCAGGCGCACCGGTCTGAGTGTGTCAAGAACTGCAATGCTGCTGTTTTGTTCACTCTCAACAGTTTCCCGTGTGTGTCAAGAATGGTCCGCCAGCCAAAGGACATCCAACCAACTTGACACAACTGTGACCAACCATGGTAACATGATGGATGGGTACAGCACTCAACTCGACATCAGAAGGTTCCTAGAGAGACCAGCTCTCAGAGAAAACACACAACTGCATTGGAGTAAACATGGGACAGCATCCCTGTGGAACAATTTCGACACACTTTAGAGTTCATGCCCCTGACGAATTGAGGCTTTCCTGATGGCAAAAGGGATTGCAACTCAATATTAGGAAGGTGTTCCTATTGTTTAGTACACTCAGTGTACATTACATTGTCAGATTTGCAAATGTCTGTGGTTGACATCTTTCTTAAGTGCTGTAAGTTATCATTTGCGTTATGAGGACTGAGGCCTATCCAGGACTTTAGTGTTACAGCTACAAATAAAACCATATGGACGTTTCTCCGTGGCTGACAGATAAGAGTATTTATCTAATTAGGCTTGTCAGTTATACGACCAGTCGTTCAGCAAGTTCTCATAATACAAGCATAGACGACATTGGTATCCTGTGAGCCTGCTCGTTGTTATAGAAACCAACACATGACTGAATGTCACTGTTTCTGCTGAATATGCACAGTCATCTCCACTTCCCCAAGCAGACAATCATTATCTTGGACAGTACAACGAGCCGGTTGTGTTCAGAAAAGAAGGGCTCGTCCGGGATTTGAACCCGGGACCTCTCGCACCCAAAGCGAGAATCATACCCCCTAGACCAACGAGCCTTATTTAAAGAAAGGTAAACACCGACTATAAGTTCTGCTCCCCATCTGCCCTGTCACTGATGTCAAGCGTGTGTGAAATCTGAGGCGTGTCCTTAGTGAAACTTTGTTACTTTACTCACCTCTACTGGTGATGATGTATACTGCATCATCACTATAGTAAAGTTCTGACCTGAAGAAAATTTTACATTTGTCAGTTATACGAGGCCATATATCATATTATGTATTGTATATATTTCCTCCGATGTATAACTCAATAATATATTGTCCAAGGCATATTTAACACAAAAGAGCTTAAATATCCAGTAGAACTATAACCATACCATAACATATTCCAGAACACTTTACTTGACCCCTTTGTCATAGGTCATAAGGGCTGTCGCGACCATTTTATGTGCTGCTTATTGTAGTCTTCAACGAATGAGTAACAAATAATTGCCCAAATTTGTTTGGATTTTTTAAAATGTATTTTATTTAACCTTTATTTAACTAGGCAAGTCCGTTAAGAATACATTTTTATTTACAGTGATGGCTTACCAAAGGCAAAAGGCCTCCTGCTAGGGACGGGGACTGGGATTTAAAACATAAATACAATATAAACATAGGATGACACACACATCACAACAAGAGTGACACAACACACATGTAAAGCACTATCATAACAACAAAAGGCACAGGAACCCTACATTTAAGTGAGATGTGTGTAGATTATGAAAATGAACTCGCTGAGAAGATTTAAGGATGGAGCAAAATGTAAGCGTTCCTTTCCTTTATTTTCTTAGTCTCCTGTTATTAACTTGTTGAGCAACATTGTGCTGATGATGGAGAGTTTCCCCCTGCTACCGAGGGGGCTTAATTCTGGAACAGACAATTACAGGGCTCCAAAAGAAACACCTTTCTATTGGGGGACACAGGGACATGGTAAGTTCTTCAAAATCGCTCGCTCAACTCTCTCTCTCTCTCTCTCTCACACACACACATACACAGAGTAAGATCATTCAATTAAGCCCATGTTCTCTACATGTTTCCCTTCACACAGATGAGGAGCTGTACATTCAACAGGTTGTGGTCCTCAAAGAAGATGCTTTACATGTAGGAATAACTTGTTATTTTCCACCGTGAGCTGCTTTTGAAATACATTTTCTGTACATTACTTTGTTTATCAACACTTTTATAGTACATTTGTTTACATTCCTTATGGGCACCGGACATGGAGCTGAGTTGACCGTTGTGCCTGGTCTGGGCCGGCGCAGAAGATATTTCCTCCCATGGAGCGGGACCGAACGCTGTGTCTGGACTGAGTTTTTCCTAGCCACCATGCTTCTACACCTGCATTGCTTGCTGTTTGGGGTTTTAGGCCGAGTTTCTGTACAGCACTTTGTGACATCTGCTGATGTAAGAAGGGCTTTATAAATAAATGTTATTGATTGAAAACCCTTTATTTAGCAGATGTCAATCCAGACATCCTTCCTGAGGAGACATTTGGGCGTCAGGGCAGCTTTTGAGCTGCTGCACTGTCAGAGCCAGGAACCTTCCTTCTCTGAGGATGTTACCGTGTAAGACAGGACCCCTTTGTGGTGTTTATTTTATGAATATACAACAGGTTATTACAGAGATGCCATCATGAAGGTGAGATGGTTCCCTCCTTACCTGAAACAACATACTGTAATACATAGTGTTAAACAACGTTATGTTTTATGAAGTTATATATGTACAAGGCCACACCTCTGAATTGTGAACACTTTTGGTACGTCAAAAGATTCTAAAAGTGTAATTTCCTCAGAAAGCGTCTCAGTCATCCAGTGGCTTCATCCCCAGGGAGGCCTTCCAGAGACTGTTTGATGAGCTGGACAAGGATCAAACAGGTATTTATATTTTATCTCTACGACCATGTTCATTTCTTCAAAACTATGCAGTTGGCAGACTGTCAGTCTAACTCCAAGCAGACTTTCTTCATTTGCCTTTGTGCTTGCATTTGCAACGGAAGCAACAATTTGGACAGAAGCAAATCTGAAAAGTTATTGTGAAAGGAGATTGAACAGGAAATTGAAGTCATTGTTTCCCTCTGTAGCATCCTCCATTGCCTGAGTACTCGTCTAAGTTCCTGCGCAAGGTTCAGTTTATCTTCATTCAGCATTATGTCACTGTGGTGGGGAATGTGCTCCAATGTTATCTGCATCTGCGTGAATTCACTATGGCACAAGTTCACAATGTCACAATATTTAATGAATTAACTTAGATATTTGTGTTTCTGCTTGATCCTAACAGCTCTTAGTTACGACACTAGCCTGGAATCCTAACTGACAAGCTTTGTTTCACCATAACAATATTGAAACCGAGCTTATGAGTTAAGATTCCAGGCTCCTTATTCAAAGTAATATTATTGATAGAGATGCTTTAGTGAATGTACACTACTATGCTTTGTACACTCTATGAAGGCCTGTTCATCCTGTAAATTGCTTGACAACTTAGAAGGAGGGCTCGTCCGGGATTTGAACCCAGGACCTCTCGCACCCTAAGCGAGAATCATACCCCTAGACCAACGAGCCTCTCCCAGTTTCAACAACCAAGAGTTTAAATTCCACTGCATGCCATGTGCATGAGGAATTCCTCTGAAGTTAATGTTGCATGCTCAGTAAAACTGCTCAGAGACAACCACCTAGTGGCTATTCTAGACTCTACACAAACACAGACATGTTGATCAAATGGAAACAGATGGAGGACTCATCATGGACATAACGCATTTTGGAAAGGACATTGCAATTGAGGGCTTCCACCATTTTAAAGTAGTCAACTGGGTGGGTTTTAATATGAGTTGGGAGGAATCAGTCAAAGAAAAAGAAGCCAATTAACTAATTTAAAAATGGAGATAATATAAGTCCTCTATTTATCTCTGTTATTGATCATCATTAGAGTCCATTGGAAAGACAGAAGATATAGTCCCTGGCCCATTTTGTTCACCTTCTCTGCATTTGATGTCTCTGGTCTAAAAATGAGTATTTCTTCAGAATTTAAGGGGCTGCATTGTATTGTATCCCATTTTATTTTTAGAAAACGTGTAAGGTCAAAGGTCATGTATGGTATATGCATGTATTAAGATATTATATATTGTATATGCATCCAAGCATCATAAATGTTCCTCTAGATTATCCTGGTGATAGACTGTGAGAAGAATCTCTAAACGAGACAACTACTATTTAGAGGCTCAACATTTAAGGCCATTTGAACGTAAAATGTACTACAAGTAGTAGTTACAAGTAGACATTAGTTACTGTGCCTGCAGTGCACTGCCGACATGAATGACTCATGTATAGCAGGTATGGGTCTTGCACAGTTTATGTCAATAGCTCCATGCAATTCACAGACTTTATATATATCTCTGTCACAGGAGGTTGGTGGCACCTTAATTGGGGAGGACCGGCCCGTGGTAATGACTGGAGGGGAATCAGTGGAATGGTATCAAATACATCAAGCAGGTGGTTTGATGCCATTCCATTTGCTCCGTTCCAGCCATTATTATGAACCGTCCTCCCCTCAGCAGCCTCCACTGATCTGTTTTTCAGACAATCAACTGTTTCTTCATCCTTTACTACCTGCTGGAGATGGCGCTGAAGGTGGTAGCATTTTTGTCAGGACAGGATATATGTCCTATGGGAGTAACGTGTTTGATGGATCTCTCACAGGTCTTTCACTGGTAGGTGCAGTTCAGTATTATATACTGTATGTCAGGATAATGCAGGATCCATTCTGAAGCATGGGCAATTTAGAGAAGATTCTAGTTGATGTATCTATAGTACCATCTGTCACACAATTCAGTCACTCGTTGACATTACGACACTGTACATTATATTCTATACTGATTGGATATTGTTTTATATCTCTGTTTTACCAAAGGGCCTACAGATATGCATATTTGCTACTTACAGTCTACAATTTTCCTTTTGGTAAGATTTTTCTCCCCACTTTGTGATGTTTCAATATACTAACTCACTTTGGACAACCCTAAATACATCTATCACATATTTTCTCAAAAGGTGGGCTTATCTGGGATTTAAACCCAGGACTACTCACACCCTAAGAGAGAAGCATACCCTTAAACCAACAAGCCTGCTTAGAGAAACCCACCCGATCGTTACACTTCTCCCATCCCCTTCTCCTCATCAGCCTGTGAGTTAACTTCCAGAATCTGTGATGTGGCAGGTTTTGGCTATTCGACTGCCCTCTAGTGGTAACTGACACTTTTGGGTGAGTTTTACATACACCGAGTGCACAAAACATTAGGAACACCTGCTCTTTCCATGACATAGACTGATCAGGTGAATCCAGCTGAAGTATATCATCCCGTATTGATGTCACCTGTTAAATTCAGTTCAATCAGTGTAGATGAAGGGGAGGAGACAGGTTAAAGAAGGATTTTTAAGTCTTGAGGCGTATTCTGTGTGTGCCATTCAGAGGGTGAAAGGACAAGACAAAATATTGAAGTGCCTTTGAATGGGGTATGACAGTAGGTGCCAGGCGCACCGGTCTGAGTGTGTCGAGAACTGCAATGCTGCTGTTTTGTTCACTCTCAACAGTTTCCCGTGTGTGTCAAGAATGGTCCGCCAGCCAAAGGACATCCAACCAACTTGACACAACTGTGACCAACCATGGTAACATGATGGATGGGTACAGCACTCAACTCGACATTAGAAGGTTCCTAGAGAGACCAGCTCTCAGAGAAAACACACAATTGCATTGGAGTCAACATGGGACAGCATCCCTGTGGAACACTTTCGACACCCTGTAAAGTCCATGCCCCTGACGAATTGAGGCTTTCCTGATGGCAAAAGGGAATGCAACTCAATATTAGGAAGGTGTTCCTATTGTTTATTTACTTGTCTAAGTTCCTGCACAAGGTTCAGTTTATCTTCATTCAGCATTATGTCACTGTGGTGGGGAATGTGCCCCTGGCCAATGTTATCTGCATCTGTGTGAATTCACTATGTCACAAGTTCACAATGTCACAATATTTAATGAATTAACTTAGATATTTGTGTTTCTGCTTGATCCTAACAGCTCTTAGTTACGACACTAGCCTGGAATCCTAACTGACAAGCTTTGTTTCACCATAACAATATTGAAAACGAGCTTATGAGTTAAGATTCCAGGCTCCTTATTCAAAGTAATATTATTGATAGAGATGCTTTAGTGAATGTACACTACTATGCTTTGTACACTCTATGAAGGCCTGTTCATCCTGTAAATTGCTTGACAACTTAAAAGGAGGGCTCGTCCGGGATTTGAACCCGGGACCTCTCGCACCCAAAGCGAGAATCATACCCCTAGACCAACGAGCCTCTCCTAGGTTCAACAACCAAGAGTTTAAATTCCACTGCATGCCACGCGCATGAGGAATTCCTCTGAAGTTAATGTTGCATGCTCAGTAAAACTGCTCAGAGACTACCACCTAGTGGTTATTCTAGACTCTACACAAACACAGACTTGTTGATCAAATGGAAACAGATGGACTCATCATGGACATAACGCATTTTGGAAAGGACATTGCAATTGAGGGCTTCCACCATTTTAAAGTAGTCAACTGGGTGGGTTTTAATATGAGTTGGGAGGAATCAGTCAAAGAAAAAGAAGCCAATTGACTAATTTAAAATGGAGATAATATAAGTCCTCTATTTATCTCTGTTATTGATCATCATTAGAGTCCATTGGAAAGACAGAAGATATAGTCCCTGGCCCATTTTGTTCACCTTCTCTGCATTTGATGTCTCTGGTCTAAAAATGAGTATTTCTTCAGAATTTAAGGGGCTGCATTGTATTGTATCCTATTTTATTTTTAGAAAACGTGTAAGGTCAAAGGTCATGTATGGTATATGCATGTATTAAGTCTATTGTATATGCATCTAAGCATCATAAATGTTCCTCTAGATTATCCTGGTGATTGACTGTGAGTAGAATCTCTGAACGAGACAACTACTATTTAGAGGCTCAAAGCATTTGTCAGGACAGGATATATGTCCTATGGGAGTAACGTGTTTGATTGATCTCTCACAGTTCTTTCACTGGTAGGTGCAGTTCAGTATTATATACTGTATGTCAGGATAATGTAGGATCCATTTTGAAGCATGGGCAATTTAGAGAAGATTCCAGTTGATTCTCGGGCCGACTCTTTTCTCTGTGTATATCAATGATGTTGCTCTTGCTGCCGGCGTTTCCCTGATCCACCTCTACGCAGACGACGCCATTCTGTACACTTTCGGCCCGTCATTGGACACTGTGCTATCTAACCTCCAATCGAGCTTCAATGCCATACAACACTCCTTCCGTGGCCTCCAACTGCTCTTAAACGCTAGTAAAACCAAATGCATGCTTTTCAACCGATCGCTGCCTGCACCCGCTTGCCCGACTAGCATCACCACACTGGATGGTTCCGACCTTGAATATGTGGACACCTATAAGTACCTAGGTGTCTGGCTAGACTGCAAACTCTCCTTCCAGACCCATATCAAACATCTCCAATCGAAAATCAAATCAAGAGTCGGCTTTCTATTCTGCAACAAAGCCTCCTTCACTCACGCTGCCATGCTTACCCTAGTAATACTGACTATCCTACCGATCCTCGACTTCAGCGATGTCATCTACAAAGTTGCTTCCAACACTCTTCTCAGCAAACTGGATGCAGTTTATCACAGTGCCATCCGTTTTGTCACTAAAGCACCTTATACTACCCACCACTGCGACTTGTATGCTCTAGTCGGCTGGCCCTCGCTACATATTCGTCGCCAGACCCACTGGCTCCAGGTCATCTACAAGGCCATGCTAGGCAAAGCTCCGCCTTATCTCAGCTCACTGGTCACGATGGCAACACCCACCCTGGAGCACGCGCTCCAGCAGGTGTATCTCATTGATCATCCCTAAAGCCAACACCTCATTCGGCCGCCTTTCGTTCCAGTACTCTGCTGCCTGTGACTGGAACGAATTGCAAAAATCGCTGAAGTCGGAGACTTTTATCTCCCTCACCAACTTCAAACATCAGCTATCTGAGCAGCTAACCGATCGCTGCAGCTGTACATAATCTATTGGTAAATAGCCCACCCATTTTCACCTACCTCATCCCCACAGTTTTTATTTATTTACTTTTCTGCTCTTTTGCACACCAATATCTCTACCTGTACATGATCATCTGATCATTTTCACTCCAGTGTTAATCTGCAATATTGTAGTTATTCGCCTACCTCCTCATGCCTTTTGCACACATTGTATATAGACTCCCCTTTTTTCTCTACTGTGTTATTGACTTGTTAATTGTTTACTCCATGTGTAACTCTGTGTTGTCTGTTCACACTGCTATGCTTTATCTTGGCCAGGTCGCAGTTGCAAATGAGAACCTGTTCTCAACTAGCCTACCTGGTTAAATAAAGGTGAATTTTTATTTATTTTTATAAATAAAATGTATCTATAGTACCATCTGTCACACAATTCACTCGTTGACATTACGACACTGTACATTATATGCCATACTGATTGGATATTGTTTTATATCTCTGTTTCACCAAAGGGCCTGCAGATATGCATATTTTCTACATAGTCTACAATTTTCCTATTGGTTAGATTTTTCTCCCCACTTTGTTTGTGATCTTTCAATATACTAACTCACTTAGGACAACCCTAAATACATCTATCACATATTTTCTCAAAAGGTGGGCTTATCTGGGATTTAAACCCAGGACTACTCACACCCTAAGAGAGAAGCATACCCTTAAACCAACAAGCCTGCTTAGGGAAACCCACCAGATCGTTACACTTCTCCCATCCCCTTCTCCTCATTTGCCTGTGAGTTAACTTCCAGAATCTGTGATGTGGCAGGTATTGGCTATTCGACTGCCCTCTAGAGGTAACTGACACTTTTGGGTGAGTTTTACATACACCGAGTGCACAAAACATTAGGAACACCTGCTCTTTCCATGACATAGACTGATCAGGTGAATCCAGCTGAAGTCTATCATCCCGTATTGATGTCACCTGTTAAATTCAGTTCAATCAGTGTAGATGAAGGGGAGGAGACAGGTTAAAGAAGGATTTTTAAGCCTTGAGACATATTCTGTATGTGTGCCATTCAGAGGGTGAACGGACGAGACAAAATATTGAAGTGCCTTTGAATGGGGTATGACAGTAGGTGCCAGGCGCACCGGTCTGAGTGTGTCAAGAACTGCAATGCTGCTGTTTTGTTCACTCTCAACAGTTTCCCGTGTGTGTCAAGAATGGTCCGCCACCCAAAGGACATCCAACCAACTTGACACAACTGTGACCAACCATGGTAACATGATGGATGGGTACAGCACTCAACTCGACATCAGAAGGTTCCTAGAGAGACCAGCTCTCAGAGAAAACACACAACTGCATTGGAGTAAACATGGGACAGCATCCCTGTGGAACAATTTCGACACCTTTTAGAGTTCATGCCCCTGACGAATTGAGGCTTTCCTGATGGCAAAAGGGATTGCAACTCAATATTAGGAAGGTGTTCCTATTGTTTAGTACACTCAGTGTACATCACATTGTCAGATTTGCAAATGTCTGTGGTTGACATCTTTCTTAAGTGCTGTAAGTTATCATTTACGTTATGAGGACTGAGGCCTATCCAGGACTTTAGTGTTACAGCTACAAATAAAACCATATGGACGTTTCTCCGTGGCTGACAGATAAGAGTATTTATCTAATTAGGCTTGTCAGTTATACGACCAGTCGTTCAGCAAGTTCTCATAATACAAGCATAGACGACATTGGTATCCTGTGAGCCTGCTCGTTGTTATAGAAACCAACACATGACTGAATGTCACTGTTTCTGCTGAATATGCACAGTCATCTCCACTTCCCCAAGCAGACAATCATTATCTTGGACAGTACAACGAGCCGGTTGTGTTCAGAAAAGAAGGGCTCGTCCGGGATTTGAACCCGGGACCTCTCGCACCCAAAGCGAGAATCATACCCCTAGACCAACGAGCCTTATTTAAAGAAAGGTAAACACAGACTATAAGTTCTGCTCCCCATCTGCCCTGTCACTGATGTCAAGCGTGTGTGAAATCTGAGGCGTGTCCTTAGTGAAACTTTGTTACTTTACTCACCTCTACCGGTGATGATGTATACTGCATCATCACTATAGTAAAGTTCTGACCTGAAGAACATTTTACATTTGTCAGTTATACGAGGCCATATATCATATTATGTATTGTATATATTTCCTCCGATGTATAACCCGATATATTGTCCAAGGCATATTTAACACAAAAGAGCTGAAATATCCAGTAGAACTATAACCATATCATAACATATTCCAGAACACTTTACTTGACCCCTTTGTCATAGGTCATAAGGGCTGTCCCGACCATTTTATGTGCTGCTTATTGTAGTCTTCAGCGAATGAGTAACAAATAATTGCCCAAATTTGTTTGGATTTTTTAAAATGTATTTTATTTAACCTTTATTTAACTAGGCAAGTCCGTTAAGAATACATTTTTATTTACAGTGATGGCTTACCAAAAGGCAAAAGGCCTCCTGCGGGGACGGGGGACTGGGATTTAAAAAATAAATACAATATAAACATAGGATGACACACACATCACAACAAGAGTGACACAACACCACATGTAAAGCACTATCATAACAACAAAAGGCACAGGAACCCTACATTTAAGTGAGATGTGTGTAGATTATGAAAATGAACTCGCTGAGAAGATTTAAGGATGGAGCAAAATGTAAGCGTTCCTTTCCTTTATTTTCTTATTCTCCTGTTATTAACTTGTTGAGCAACATTGTGCTGATGATGGAGAGTTTCCCCCTGCTACCGAGGGGGCTTCATTCTGGAACAGACAATTACAGGGCTCCAAAAGAAACACCTTTCTATTGGGGGACACAGGGACATGGTAAGTTCTTCAAAAATCTCTCTCTCTCTCTCTCTCTCTCTCTCTCTCTCTCTCTCTCTCTCTCTCTCTCTCTCTCTCTCTCTCTCTCTCTCTCTCTCTCTCTCTCTCTCTCTCTCTCTCTCTCTCTCTCACACACACACATACACAGAGTAAGATCATTCAATTAAGCCCATGTTCTCTACATGTTTCCCTTCACACAGATGAGGAGCTGTACATTCAACAGGTTGTGGTCCTCAAAGAAGATGCTTTACATGTAGGAATAACTTTTTATTTTCCACCGTGAGCTGCTTTTGAAGTACAGTTTCTGTACATTACTTTGTTTATCAACACTTTTATAGTACATTTGTTTACATTCCTTATGGGCACCGGACATGGAGCTGAGTTGACCCTTGTGCCTGGTCTGGGCCGGCGCAGAAGATATCTCCTCCCATGGAGCGGGACCGAACGCTGTGTCTGGACTGAGTTTTTCCTAGCCACCGTGCTTCTACACCTGCATTGCTTGCTGTTTGGGGTTTAGGCCGAGTTTCTGTACAGCACTTTGTGACATCTGCTGATGTAAGAAGGGCTTTATAAATAAATGTTATTGATTGAAAACCCTTTATTTAGCAGATGTCAATCCAGACATCCATCCTGAGGAGACATTTGGGCGTCAGGGCAGCTTTTGAGCTGCTGCATCTGTCAGAGCCAGGAACCTTCCTTCTCTGAGGATGTTACCGTGTAAGACAGGACCCCTTTGTGGTGTTTATTTTATGAATATACAACAGGTTATTACAGAGATGCCATCATGAAGGTGAGATGGTTCCCTCCTTACCTGAAACAACATACTGTAATACATAGTGTTAAACAACGTTATGTTTTATGAAGTTATATATGTACAAGGCCACACCTCTGAATTGTGAACACTTTTGGTACGTCAAAAGATTCTAAAAGTGTCATTTCCTCAGAAAGCGTCTCAGTCATCCAGTGGCTTCATCCCCAGGGAGGCCTTCCAGAGACTGTTTGATGAGCTGGACAAGGATCAAACAGGTATTTATATTTTATCTCTACGACAATGTTCATTTCTTCAAAACTATGCAGTTGGCAGACTGTCAGTCTAACTCCAAGCAGACTTTCATCATTTGCCTTTGTGCTTGCATTTGCAACGGAAGCAACAATTTGGACAGAAGCAAATCTGAAAACTTATTGTGAAAGGAGATTGAACAGCAAATTGAAGTCATTGTTTCCCTCTGTAGCATCCTCCATTGCCTGAGTACTCGTCTAAGTTCCTGCGCAAGGTTCAGTTTATCTTCATTCAGCATTATGTCACTGTGGTGGGGAATGTGCCCCAATGTTATCTGCATCTGTGTGAATTCACTATGTCACAAGTTCACAATGTCACAATATTTAATGAATTAACATAGATGTTTGTGTTTCTGCTTGATCCTAACAGCTCTTAGTTACGACACTAACCTGGAATCCTAACTGACAAGCTTTGTTTCACCATTACAATATTGAAACCGAGCTAATGAGTGAAGATTCCAGGCTACTTATTCAAAGTGATATTGTTGATAGAGATGCTTTAGTGAATGTACACTTCTATGCTTTGTACACTCTATGTTGGCCTGTTCATCCTGTAAATTGCTTGACAACTTAAAAGGAGAGCTCGTCCGGGATTTGAACCCGGGACCTCTCGCACCCTAAGCGAGAATCATACCCCTAGACCAACGAGCCTGTAACACAGTTAACAACCAAGAGTTTAAATTCCACTGCATGCCACGTGCATAAGGAATTCCTCTCAAGTTGATGCTGTTGCATGCTCAGTAAAACTCCTCAGAGACGGCCACTTAGTGGCTATTCTAGACTCTGCACAAACACAGACATGTTGATCAAATGGAAACAGAGGACTCAGCATGGATTTAAAGCATTTTAGAATGGACATTGCAATTGAGGGCATCCACTATTTTTAAAGTAGTCAACTGGGTGGGTTTTCCTATGAGTTGGGAGCAATCAGCCAATGAAGAAGAAGACAATTGGCTACTTTCAAATGGAGATAGTATAAGTCCTCTATTTATCTCTGTTATTGATCATCATTAGAGTCCATTGGAAAGACAGAAGATATAGGCCCTGGCCCATTTTGTTCACCTTCTCTGCATTTGATGTCTCTGGTCTAAAAATGAATGTGCATGAGGGTGCATTGTATCCCATTTCAGTTTTTAGAAAATGTGTCAGGTCAAAGGTCATGTATGGTATATGCATGTATTATGTCTACTGTATATGCATGTATTATGTCTACTGTATATGCATGTATTATGTCTCCTGTATATGCATGTATTATGTCTACTGTATATGCATGTATTATGTCTACTGTATATGCATGTATTATGTCTACTGTATATGCATGTATTAAGTCGTCTGTATATGCATGTATTATGTCTACTGTATATGCATGTATTATGTCTACTGTATATGCATGTATTATGTCTACTGTATATGCATGTATTAAGTCGTCTGTATATGCATCTAAGCGTCATCAATGTTCCTCTAGATTCTGTTATGCAGGTGACTGAGGACCCAAAAGCGACTTAACAGAAACAGAGTTTATTCCAGTCTTAACAGAAAACGACTAATCCTGAATTCTTTCACAGGTAATGTCCAAAACGGAATAACAGAAATCCTCTAGTCTGTAGAGGGGAACAACAGGAGAAGCGGCCACAGACTGCAGGTCGTCGGGTTGGCGCAGGCCGTAGCTGATAGAGACACCTGCTCACACGCAGCATCTGAAGAAGGCAAAAACACGACAGGACGGAACAAGAACACAGTACAGCAAACAAGGATCCGACAAGGACAGAAGCGGAAACAGAGGGAGAAATAGGGACTCTAATCAGAGGGCAAAATAGGGGACAGGTGTGAAAGAGTAAACGAGGTAGTTAGGAGAATGAGGAACAGCTGGGAGCAGGAACGATAGATCAAGAGAGAGAGAGAGAGATAGAGAGAGGGAAAGAACCTAATAATACCAGCAGGGGGAAACGAATAGAAGAGAAAGCACAGGGACAAGACATGACAATCTATGACAAAACATGACAGATTCTCCTGGTGATTGACTGTGAGAAGAATCTCTCTGAACCAGACAACTACTATTTAGAGGCTCAACATTTAAGGCCATTTGGAGTAAAATGTACTACAAGTAGTAGTTACAAGTAGACATTAGTTACTGTGCCTGCAATGCACTGCCGACATGAATGACTCATGTATAGCAGGTATGGGTCTTGCACAGTCTATGTCAATAGCTCCATGCAATTCACAGACTTTATATGTATCTCTGTCACAGGAGGTTGGTGGAACCTTTATTGGGGAGGACCGGCCCGTGGTAATGACTGGAGGGAATCTATATTACCGTCTGTCACACAGTTCAAAGTCACTCGTTGACATTACGACACTGTACATTATATTCCATACTGACTGGATATTGTTTTATATCTCTGTTTTACCAAAGGGCCTGCAGATATGCATATTTGCTACTTACAGTCTACAATTTTCCTATTGGTTAGATTTTTCTCCCCACTTTGTGATCTTTAAATATACTAACTCACTAAGGACAACCCTAAATACATCTATCACATATTTTCTCAAAAGGTGGGCTCATCTGGAATTTAAACCCAGGACTACTCACACCCTAAGAGAGAAGCATACCCTTAAACCAACAAGCCTGTTTAGAGAAACCCACCCGATCGTTATACTTCTCCCATCCCCTTCTCCTCATCAGCCTGTGAGTAAACTTCCAGAATCTGTGATGTGGCAGGTTTTGGCTATTAGACTGCCCTCTAGAGGTAACTGACACTTTTGGGTGAGTTTTACATACACCGAGTGCTCAAAACATTAGGAACACCTGCTCTTTCCATGACATAGACTGATCAGGTGAATCCAGCTGAAGTCTATCATCCCGTATTGATGTCACCTGTTAAATTCAGTTCAATCAGTGCAGATGAAGGGGAGGAGACAGGTTAAAGAAGGATTTTTAAGACTTGAGACGTATTCTGTATGTGTGCCATTCAGAGGGTGAACGGACGAGACAAAATATTGAAGTGCCTTTGAATGGGGTATGACAGTAGGTGCCAGGCGCACCGGTCTGAGTGTGTCAAGAACTGCAATGCTGCTGTTTTGTTCACTCTCAACAGTTTCCCGTGTGTGTCAAGAATGGTCCGCCACCCAAAGGACATCCAACCAACTTGACACAACTGTGACCAACCATGGTAACATGATGGATGGGTACAGCACTCAACTCGACATCAGAAGGTTCCTAGAGAGACCAGCTCTCAGAGAAAACACACAACTGCATTGGAGTAAACATGGGACAGCATCCCTGTGGAACAATTTCGACACACTTTAGAGTTCATGCCCCTGACGAATTGAGGCTTTCCTGATGGCAAAAGGGATTGCAACTCAATATTAGGAAGGTGTTCCTATTGTTTAGTACACTCAGTGTACATTACATTGTCAGATTTGCAAATGTCTGTGGTTGACATCTTTCTTAAGTGCTGTAAGTTATCATTTACATTATGAGGACTGAGGCCTATCCAGGACTTTAGTGTTACAGCTACAAATAAAACCATATGGACGTTTCTCCGTGGCTGACAGATAAGAGTATTTATCTAATTAGGCTTGTCAGTTATACGACCAGTCGTTCAGCAAGTTCTCATAATACAAGCATAGATGACATTGGTATCCTGTGAGCCTGCTCGTTGTTATAGAAACCTACACATGACTGAATGTCACTGTTTCTGCTGAATATGCACAGTCATCTCCACTTCCCCAAGCAGACAATCATTATCTTGGACAGTACAACGAGCCGGTAGTGTTCAGAAAAGTAGGGCTCGTCCGGGATTTGAACCCGGGACCTCTCGCACCCAAAGCGAGAATCATACCCCTAGACCAACGAGCCTTATTTAAACAAAGGTAAACACAGACTATAAGTTCTTCTCCCCATCTGCCCTGTCACTGATGTCAAGCGTGTGTGAAATCTGAGGCGTGTCCTTAGTGAAACTTTGTTACTTTACTCACCTCTACTGGTGATGATGTATACTGCATCATCACTATAGTAAAGTTCTGACCTGTAGAAAACATTACATTTGTCAGTTATACGAGGCCATATATCATATTATGTATTGTATATATTTCCTCCGATGTATAACTCAATAATCTATTGTCCAAGGCATATTTAACACAAAAGAGCTGAAATATCCAGTAGAACTATAACCATACCATAACATATTCCGGAACACTTTACTTGACCCCTTTGTCATAGGTCATAAGGGCTGTCGCGACCATTTTATGTGCTGCTTATTGTAGTCTTCAGCGAATGAGTAACAAATAATTGCCCAAATTTGTTTGGATTTTTTAAAATGTATTTTATTTAACCTTTATTTAACTAGGCAAGTCCGTTAAGAATACATCTTTATTTACAGTGATGGCTTACCAAAAGGCAAAAGGCCTCCTGCGGGGACGGGGGACTGGGATTTAAAAAATAAATACAAATATAAACATAGGATGACACACACATCACAACAAGAGTGACACAACACCACATGTAAAGCACTATCATAACAACAAAAGGCACAGGAACCCTACATTTAAGTGAGATGTGTGTAGATTATGAAAATGAACTCGCTGAGAAGATTTAAGGATGGAGCAAAATGTAAGCGTTCCTTTCCTTTATTTTCTTAGTCTCCTGTTATTAACTTGTTGAGCAACATTGTGCTGATGATGGAGAGTTTCCCCCTGCTACCGAGGGGGCTTCATTCTGGAACAGACAATTACAGGGCTCCAAAAGAAACACCTTTCTATTGGGGGACACAGGGACATGGTAAGTTCTTCAAAATCGCTCGCTCTCGCTCTCTCTCTCTCTCTCTCTCTCTCACACACATACACAGAGTAAGATCATTCAATTAAGCCCATGTTCTCTACATGTTTCCCTTCACACAGATGAGGAGCTGTACATTCAACAGGTTGTGGTCCTCAAAGAAGATGCTTTACATGTAGGAATAACTTGTTATTTTCCACCGTGAGCTGCTTTTGAAATACAGTTTCTGTACATTACTTTGTTTATCAACACTTTTATAGTACATTTGTTTACATTCCTTATGGGCACTGGACATGGAGCTGAGTTGACCGTTGTGCCTGGTCTGGGCCGGCGCAGAAGATATCTCCTCCCATGGAGCGGGACCGAACGCTGTGTCTGGACTGAGTTTTTCCTAGCCACCGTGCTTCTACACCTGCATTGCTTGCTGTTTGGGGTTTTAGGCCGAGTTTCTGTACAGCACTTCGTGACATCTGCTGATGTAAGAAGGGCTTTATAAATAAATGTTATTGATTGAAAACCCTTTATTTAGCAGATGTCAATCCAGACATCCTTCCTGAGGAGACATTTGGGTGTCAGGGCAGCTTTTGAGCTGCTGCACTGTCAGAGCCAGGAACATTCCTTCTCTGAGGATGT
Source organism: Oncorhynchus gorbuscha (assembly GCF_021184085.1). NCBI lineage: Eukaryota > Metazoa > Chordata > Actinopteri > Salmoniformes > Salmonidae > Oncorhynchus > Oncorhynchus gorbuscha. The sequence continues at coordinate 12,403,833 of NC_060173.1, forward strand.
TACCGTGTAAGACAGGACCCCTTTGTGGTTTTTATTTTATGAATATACAACAGGTTATTACAGAGATGCCATCATGAAGGTGAGATGGTTCCCTCCTTACCTGAAACAACATACTGTAATACATAGCGTTAAACAACGTTATGTTTTATGAAGTTATATATGTACATGGCCACACCTCTGAATTGTGAACACTTTTGGTACGTCAAAAGATTCTAAGAGAAAGCGTCTCAGTCATCCAGTGGCTTCATCCCCAGGAGGCCTTCCAGAGACTGTTTGATGAGCTGGACAAGGATCAAACAGGTATTTATATTTTATCTCTACGACAATGTTCATTTCTTCAAAACTATGCAGTTGGCAGACTGTCAGTCTAACTCCAAGCAGACTTTCATCATTTGCCTTTGTGCTTGCATTTGCAACGGAAGCAACAATTTGGACAGAAGCAAATCTGAAAACTTATTGTGAAAGGAGATTGAACAGCAAATTGAAGTCATTGTTTCCCTCTGTAGCATCCTCCATTGCCTGAGTACTCGTCTAAGTTCCTGCGCAAGGTTCAGTTTATCTTCATTCAGCATTATGTCACTGTGGTGGGGAATGTGCCCCAATGTTATCTGCATCTGTGTGAATTCACTATGTCACAAGTTCACAATGTCACAATATTTAATGAATTAACATAGATGTTTGTGTTTCTGCTTGATCCTAACAGCTCTTAGTTACGACACTAACCTGGAATCCTAACTGACAAGCTTTGTTTCACCATTACAATATTGAAACCGAGCTAATGAGTGAAGATTCCAGGCTACTTATTCACAGTGATATTGTTGATAGAGATGCTTTAGTGAATGTACACTTCTATGCTTTGTACACTCTATGTTGGCCTGTTCATCCTGTAAATTGCTTGACAACTTAAAAGGAGGGCTCGTCCGGGATTTGAACCCGGGACCTCTCGCACCCTAAGCGAGAATCATACCCCTAGACCAACGAGCCTGTAACACAGTTAACAACCAAGAGTTTAAATTCCACTGCATGCCACGTGCATAAGGAATTCCTCTCAAGTTGATGCTGTTGCATGCTCAGTAAAACTCCTCAGAGACGGCCACTTAGTGGCTATTCTAGACTCTGCACAAACACAGACATGTTGATCAAATGGAAACAGAGGACTCAGCATGGATTTAAAGCATTTTAGAATGGACATTGCAATTGAGGGCATCCACTATTTTTAAAGTAGTCAACTGGGTGGGTTTTCCTATGAGTTGGGAGCAATCAGCCAATGAAGAAGAAGACAATTGGCTACTTTCAAATGGAGATAGTATAAGTCCTCTATTTATCTCTGTTATTGATCATCATTAGAGTCCATTGGAAAGACAGAAGATATAGGCCCTGGCCCATTTTGTTCACCTTCTCTGCATTTGATGTCTCTGGTCTAAAAATGAATGTGCATGAGGGTGCATTGTATCCCATTTCAGTTTTTAGAAAATGTGTCAGGTCAAAGGTCATGTATGGTATATGCATGTATTATGTCTACTGTATATGCATGTATTATGTCTACTGTATATGCATGTATTATGTCTCCTGTATATGCATGTATTATGTCTACTGTATATGCATGTATTATGTCTACTGTATATGCATGTATTATGTCTACTGTATATGCATGTATTAAGTCGTCTGTATATGCATGTATTATGTCTACTGAATTCTTTCACAGGTAATGTCCAAAACGGAATAACAGAAATCCTCTAGTCTGTAGAGGGGAACAACAGGAGAAGCGGCCACAGACTGCAGGTCGCCGGGTTGGCGCAGGCCGTAGCTGATAGAGACACCTGCTCACACGCAGCATCTGAAGAAGGCAAAAACACGACAGGACGGAACAAGAACACAGTACAGCAAACAAGGATCCGACAAGGACAGAAGCGGAAACAGAGGGAGAAATAGGGACTCTAATCAGAGGGCAAAATAGGGGACAGGTGTGAAAGAGTAAACGAGGTAGTTAGGAGAATGAGGAACAGCTGGGAGCAGGAACGATAGAGAGAGAGAGAGAGAGAGAGAGAGAGAGATAGAGAGAGGGAAAGAACCTAATAATACCAGCAGGGGGAAACGAATAGAAGAGAAAGCACAGGGACAAGACATGACAATCTATGACAAAACATGACAGATTCTCCTGGTGATTGACTGTGAGAAGAATCTCTCTGAACCAGACAACTACTATTTAGAGGCTCAACATTTAAGGCCATTTGAACGTAAAATGTACTACAAGTAGTAGTTACAAGTAGACATTAGTTACTGTGCCTGCAATGCACTGCCGACATGAATGACTCATGTATAGCAGGTATGGGTCTTGCACAGTCTATGTCAATAGCTCCATGCAATTCACAGACTTTATATGTATCTCTGTCACAGGAGGTTGGTGGAACCTTTATTGGGGAGGACCGGCCCGTGGTAATGACTGGAGGGGAATCTATATTACCGTCTGTCACACAGTTCAAAGTCACTCGTTGACATTACGACACTGTACATTATATTCCATACTGACTGGATATTGTTTTATATCTCTGTTTTACCAAAGGGCCTGCAGATATGCATATTTGCTACTTACAGTCTACAATTTTCCTATTGGTTAGATTTTTCTCCCCACTTTGTGATCTTTAAATATACTAACTCACTAAGGACAACCCTAAATACATCTATCACATATTTTCTCAAAAGGTGGGCTCATCTGGAATTTAAACCCAGGACTACTCACACCCTAAGAGAGAAGCATACCCTTAAACCAACAAGCCTGTTTAGAGAAACCCACCCGATCGTTATACTTCTCCCATCCCCTTCTCCTCATCAGCCTGTGAGTAAACTTCCAGAATCTGTGATGTGGCAGGTTTTGGCTATTAGACTGCCCTCTAGAGGTAACTGACACTTTTGGGTGAGTTTTACATACACCGAGTGCTCAAAACATTAGGAACACCTGCTCTTTCCATGACATAGACTGATCAGGTGAATCCAGCTGAAGTCTATCATCCCGTATTGATGTCACCTGTTAAATTCAGTTCAATCAGTGCAGATGAAGGGGAGGAGACAGGTTAAAGAAGGATTTTAAGACTTGAGACGTATTCTGTATGTGTGCCATTCAGAGGGTGAACGGACGAGACAAAATATTGAAGTGCCTTTGAATGGGGTATGACAGTAGGTGCCAGGCGCACCGGTCTGAGTGTGTCAAGAACTGCAATGCTGCTGTTTTGTTCACTCTCAACAGTTTCCCGTGTGTGTCAAGAATGGTCCGCCACCCAAAGGACATCCAACCAACTTGACACAACTGTGACCAACCATGGTAACATGATGGATGGGTACAGCACTCAACTCGACATCAGAAGGTTCCTAGAGAGACCAGCTCTCAGAGAAAACACACAACTGCATTGGAGTAAACATGGGACAGCATCCCTGTGGAACAATTTCGACACACTTTAGAGTTCATGCCCCTGACGAATTGAGGCTTTCCTGATGGCAAAAGGGATTGCAACTCAATATTAGGAAGGTGTTCCTATTGTTTAGTACACTCAGTGTACATTACATTGTCAGATTTGCAAATGTCTGTGGTTGACATCTTTCTTAAGTGCTGTAAGTTATCATTTACATTATGAGGACTGAGGCCTATCCAGGACTTTAGTGTTACAGCTACAAATAAAACCATATGGACGTTTCTCCGTGGCTGACAGATAAGAGTATTTATCTAATTAGGCTTGTCAGTTATACGACCAGTCGTTCAGCAAGTTCTCATAATACAAGCATAGATGACATTGGTATCCTGTGAGCCTGCTCGTTGTTATAGAAACCTACACATGACTGAATGTCACTGTTTCTGCTGAATATGCACAGTCATCTCCACTTCCCCAAGCAGACAATCATTATCTTGGACAGTACAACGAGCCGGTAGTGTTCAGAAAAGTAGGGCTCGTCCGGGATTTGAACCCGGGACCTCTCGCACCCAAAGCGAGAATCATACCCCTAGACCAACGAGCCTTATTTAAAGAAAGGTAAACACAGACTATAAGTTCTTCTCCCCATCTGCCCTGTCACTGATGTCAAGCGTGTGTGAAATCTGAGGCGTGTCCTTAGTGAAACTTTGTTACTTTACTCACCTCTACTGGTGATGATGTATACTGCATCATCACTATAGTAAAGTTCTGACCTGTAGAAAACATTACATTTGTCAGTTATACGAGGCCATATATCATATTATGTATTGTATATATTTCCTCCGATGTATAACTCAATAATCTATTGTCCAAGGCATATTTAACACAAAAGAGCTGAAATATCCAGTAGAACTATAACCATACCATAACATATTCCGGAACACTTTACTTGACCCCTTTGTCATAGGTCATAAGGGCTGTCGCGACCATTTTATGTGCTGCTTATTGTAGTCTTCAGCGAATGAGTAACAAATAATTGCCCAAATTTGTTTGGATTTTTTAAAATGTATTTTATTTAACCTTTATTTAACTAGGCAAGTCCGTTAAGAATACATCTTTATTTACAGTGATGGCTTACCAAAAGGCAAAAGGCCTCCTGCGGGGACGGGGACTGGGATTTAAAAATAAATACAAATATAAACATAGGATGACACACACATCACAACAAGAGTGACACAACACCACATGTAAAGCACTATCATAACAACAAAAGGCACAGGAACCCTACATTTAAGTGAGATGTGTGTAGATTATGAAAATGAACTCGCTGAGAAGATTTAAGGATGGAGCAAAATGTAAGCGTTCCTTTCCTTTATTTTCTTAGTCTCCTGTTATTAACTTGTTGAGCAACATTGTGCTGATGATGGAGAGTTTCCCCCTGCTACCGAGGGGGCTTCATTCTGGAACAGACAATTACAGGGCTCCAAAAGAAACACCTTTCTATTGGGGGACACAGGGACATGGTAAGTTCTTCAAAATCGCTCGCTCTCGCTCTCTCTCTCTCTCTCACACACATACACAGAGTAAGATCATTCAATTAAGCCCATGTTCTCTACATGTTTCCCTTCACACAGATGAGGAGCTGTACATTCAACAGGTTGTGGTCCTCAAAGAAGATGCTTTACATGTAGGAATAACTTGTTATTTTCCACCGTGAGCTGCTTTTGAAATACAGTTTCTGTACATTACTTTGTTTATCAACACTTTTATAGTACATTTGTTTACATTCCTTATGGGCACCGGACATGGAGCTGAGTTGACCGTTGTGCCTGGTCTGGGCCGGCGCAGAAGATATCTCCTCCCATGGAGCGGGACCGAACGCTGTGTCTGGACTGAGTTTTTCCTAGCCACCGTGCTTCTACACCTGCATTGCTTGCTGTTTGGGGTTTTAGGCCGAGTTTCTGTACAGCACTTCGTGACATCTGCTGATGTAAGAAGGGCTTTATAAATAAATGTTATTGATTGAAAACCCTTTATTTAGCAGATGTCAATCCAGACATCCTTCCTGAGGAGACATTTGGGTGTCAGGGCAGCTTTTGAGCTGCTGCACTGTCAGAGCCAGGAACATTCCTTCTCTGAGGATGTTACCGTGTAAGACAGGACCCCTTTGTGGTTTTTATTTTATGAATATACAACAGGTTATTACAGAGATGCCATCATGAAGGTGAGATGGTTCCCTCCTTACCTGAAACAACATACTGTAATACATAGCGTTAAACAACGTTATGTTTTATGAAGTTATATATGTACATGGCCACACCTCTGAATTGTGAACACTTTTGGTACGTCAAAAGATTCTAAGAGAAAGCGTCTCAGTCATCCAGTGGCTTCATCCCCAGGGAGGCCTTCCAGAGACTGTTTGATGAGCTGGACAAGGATCAAACAGGTATTTATATTTTATCTCTACGACAATGTTCATTTCTTCAAAACTATGCAGTTGGCAGACTGTCAGTCTAACTCCAAGCAGACTTTCATCATTTGCCTTTGTGCTTGCATTTGCAACGGAAGCAACAATTTGGACAGAAGCAAATCTGAAAACTTATTGTGAAAGGAGATTGAACAGCAAATTGAAGTCATTGTTTCCCTCTGTAGCATCCTCCATTGCCTGAGTACTCGTCTAAGTTCCTGCGCAAGGTTCAGTTTATCTTCATTCAGCATTATGTCACTGTGGTGGGGAATGTGCCCCAATGTTATCTGCATCTGTGTGAATTCACTATGTCACAAGTTCACAATGTCACAATATTTAATGAATTAACATAGATGTTTGTGTTTCTGCTTGATCCTAACAGCTCTTAGTTACGACACTAACCTGGAATCCTAACTGACAAGCTTTGTTTCACCATTACAATATTGAAACCGAGCTAATGAGTGAAGATTCCAGGCTACTTATTCACAGTGATATTGTTGATAGAGATGCTTTAGTGAATGTACACTTCTATGCTTTGTACACTCTATGTTGGCCTGTTCATCCTGTAAATTGCTTGACAACTTAAAAGGAGGGCTCGTCCGGGATTTGAACCCGGGACCTCTCGCACCCTAAGCGAGAATCATACCCCTAGACCAACGAGCCTGTAACACAGTTAACAACCAAGAGTTTAAATTCCACTGCATGCCACGTGCATAAGGAATTCCTCTCAAGTTGATGCTGTTGCATGCTCAGTAAAACTCCTCAGAGACGGCCACTTAGTGGCTATTCTAGACTCTGCACAAACACAGACATGTTGATCAAATGGAAACAGAGGACTCAGCATGGATTTAAAGCATTTTAGAATGGACATTGCAATTGAGGGCATCCACTATTTTTAAAGTAGTCAACTGGGTGGGTTTTCCTATGAGTTGGGAGCAATCAGCCAATGAAGAAGAAGACAATTGGCTACTTTCAAATGGAGATAGTATAAGTCCTCTATTTATCTCTGTTATTGATCATCATTAGAGTCCATTGGAAAGACAGAAGATATAGGCCCTGGCCCATTTTGTTCACCTTCTCTGCATTTGATGTCTCTGGTCTAAAAATGAATGTGCATGAGGGTGCATTGTATCCCATTTCAGTTTTTAGAAAATGTGTCAGGTCAAAGGTCATGTATGGTATATGCATGTATTATGTCTACTGTATATGCATGTATTATGTCTACTGTATATGCATGTATTATGTCTCCTGTATATGCATGTATTATGTCTACTGTATATGCATGTATTATGTCTACTGTATATGCATGTATTATGTCTACTGTATATGCATGTATTAAGTCGTCTGTATATGCATGTATTATGTCTACTGTATATGCATGTATTATGTCTACTGTATATGCATGTATTATGTCTACTGTATATGCATGTATTAAGTCGTCTGTATATGCATCTAAGCGTCATCAATGTTCCTCTAGATTCTGTTATGCAGGTGACTGAGGACCCAAAAGCGACTTAACAGAAACAGAGTTTATTCCAGTCTTAACAGAAAACGACTAATCCTGAATTCTTTCACAGGTAATGTCCAAAACGGAATAACAGAAATCCTCTAGTCTGTAGAGGGGAACAACAGGAGAAGCGGCCACAGACTGCAGGTCGCTTCGGGTTGGCGCAGGCCGTAGCTGATAGAGACACCTGCTCACACGCAGCATCTGAAGAAGGCAAAAACACGACAGGACGGAACAAGAACACAGTACAGCAAACAAGGATCCGACAAGGACAGAAGCGGAAACAGAGGGAGAAATAGGGACTCTAATCAGAGGGCAAAATAGGGGACAGGTGTGAAAGAGTAAACGAGGTAGTTAGGAGAATGAGGAACAGCTGGGAGCAGGAACGAGAGAGAGAGAGAGAGAGAGAGAGAGAGATAGAGAGAGGGAAAGAACCTAATAATACCAGCAGGGGGAAACGAATAGAAGAGAAAGCACAGGGACAAGACATGACAATCTATGACAAAACATGACAGATTCTCCTGGTGATTGACTGTGAGAAGAATCTCTCTGAACCAGACAACTACTATTTAGAGGCTCAACATTTAAGGCCATTTGAACGTAAAATGTACTACAAGTAGTAGTTACAAGTAGACATTAGTTACTGTGCCTGCAATGCACTGCCGACATGAATGACTCATGTATAGCAGGTATGGGTCTTGCACAGTCTATGTCAATAGCTCCATGCAATTCACAGACTTTATATGTATCTCTGTCACAGGAGGTTGGTGGAACCTTTATTGGGGAGGACCGGCCCGTGGTAATGACTGGAGGGGAATCTATATTACCGTCTGTCACACAGTTCAAAGTCACTCGTTGACATTACGACACTGTACATTATATTCCATACTGACTGGATATTGTTTTATATCTCTGTTTTACCAAAGGGCCTGCAGATATGCATATTTGCTACTTACTGTCTACCATTTTCCTTTTGGTAAGATTTTTCTCCCCACTTTGTGATCTTTAAATATACTAACTCACTTAGGACAACCCTAAATACATCTATCACATATTTTCTCAAATGGTGGGCTCATCTGGAATTTAAACCCAGGACTACTCACACCCTAAGAGAGAAGCATACCCTTAAACCAACAAGCCTGTTTAGGGAAACCCACCCGATCGTTATACTTCTCCCATCCCCTTCTCCTCATCAGCCTGTGAGTAAACTTCCAGAATCTGTGATGTGGCAGGTTTTGGCTATTAGACTGCCCTCTAGAGGTAACTGACACTTTTGGGTGAGTTTTACATACACCGAGTGCTCAAAACATTAGGAACACCTGCTCTTTCCATGACATAGACTGATCAGGTGAATCCAGCTGAAGTATATCATCCCGTATTGACATCACCTGTTAAATTCAGTTCAATCAGTGTAGATGAAGGGAACACTATTCTTCAACTTCCGGCGCCGACAGAGATGGCCGCCTCGCTTCGCGTTCCTAGGAAACTATGCAGTTTTTTGTTTTTTTACGTGTGATTTCTTACATTAGTACCTCAGGTCATCTTAGGTTTCATTACATACAGTCAAGAAGAACTACTGAATATAAGATCAGCGTCAACTCACCATCAGTACGAGCAAGAATATATTTTCCCGCGACGCAGATCCTGTGTTCTGCCTTACAAACAGGACAACGGAATGGATCACATACAGCGACCCAAGAAAACGACTCCGAAAAAGAGGGAAACGAGGCGGTCTTCTGGTCAGACTCCGAAAAAGGGCACATCGCGCACCACTACCTAGCATTCTTCTTGCCAATGTCCAGTTTCTTGACAACAAGGTTGACGAAATCCGAGCAAGGGTGGCATTCCAGAGGAACATCAGAGACTGCAACGTCCTATGCTTCACCGAAACATGGCTCACTGGGAAGACGCTATCCGATGCAGTGCAGCCAACAGGTTTCTCCACGCAACGCGCCGACAGAAACAAACATCTTTCTGGTAAGAAGAGTGGCGGGGGCGTATGCGTCATGACTAACGAGACATGGTGTGATGAAGGAAACATACAGGAACTCAAATCCTTCTGTTCACCTGATTTAGAATTCCTCACAATCAAATGTAGACCGCATTATCTTCCAAGAGAATTCTCTTCGATTATAATCACAGCCGTATATATCCCCCCCAAGCAGACACATCGATGGCTCTGAACGAACTTTATTTAACTCTTTGCAAACTGGAAAGCATTTATCCGGAGGCTGCATTCATTGTAGCTGGGGATTTTAACAAAGCTAATCTGAAAACAAGACTCCCTAAATTTTATCAGCATATCGATTGCGCAACCAGGGGTGGTAAAACCTTGGATCATTGTTACTCTAACTTCCGCGACGCATATAAGGCCCTGCCCCGCCCCCCTTTCGGAAAAGCTGACCACGACTCCATTTTGCTGATCCCTGCCTACAGGCAGAAACTAAAACAAGAGGCTCCTACGCTGAGGTCTGTCCAACGCTGGTCAGACCAAGCTGACTCCACACTCCAAGACTGCTTCCATCACGTGGACTGGGACATGTTTCGTATTGCGTCAGATAAAAATATTGACGAATACGCTGATTCGGTGTGCGAGTTCATTAGAACGTGCGTCGAAGATGTCGTTCCCATAGCAACGATAAAAACATTCCCTAACCAGAAACCGTGGATTGATGGCAGCATTCGCGTGAAACTAAAAAGCGCGAACCACTGCTTTTAATCAGGGCAAGGTGTCTGGTAACATGTCCGAATATAAACAATGCAGCTATTCCTCCGCAAGGCTATTAAACAAGCTAAGCGTCAGTACAGAGACAAAGTGGAATCTCAATTCAATGGCTCAGACACAAGAGGCATGTGGCAGGGTCTACAGTCAATCACGGACCTCAAGAAGAAACCCAGCCCAGTCACGGACCAGGATGTCTTGCTCCCAGGCAGACTAAATAAGTTTTTTGCCCGCTTTGAGGACAATACAGTGCCACTGACACGGCCTGCAACGAAAACATATAATAATAATATAATAATAATAATAATAATGCGGTCTCTCCTTCACTGCAGCCGAGGTGAGTAAGACATTTAAACGTGTTAACCCTCGCAAGACTGCAGGCCCAGACGGCATCCACAGCCGCGCCCTCAGAGCATGCGCAGACCAGCTGGCTGGTGTGTTTACGGACATATTCAATCAATCCCTATACCAGTCTGCTGTTCCCACATGCTTCAAGAGGGCCACCATTGTTCCTGTTCCCAAGAAAGCTAAGGTAAGTGAGCTAAACGACTACCGCCCCGTAGCACTCACTTCCGTCATCATGAAGTGCTTTGAGAGACTAGTCAAGGACCATATCACCTCCACCCTACCTGACACCCTAGACCCACTCCAATTTGCTTACCGCCCAAATAGGTCCACAGACGATGCAATCTCAACCACACTGCACACTGCCCTAACCCACCTGGACAAGAGGAATACCTATGTGAGAATGCTGTTCATCGACTACAGCTCGGCATTCAACACCATAGTACCCTCCAAGCTCGTCATCAAGCTTGAGACCCTGGGTCTCGACCCCGCCCTGTGCAACTGGGTACTGGACTTCCTGATGGGCCACCCCCCGGTGGTGAGGGTAGGCAACAACATCTCCTCCCCGCTGATCCTCAACACGGGGGCCCCACAAGGGTGCGTTCTGAGCCCTCTCCTGTACTCTCTGTTCACCCACGACTGCGTGGCCACGCACGCCTCCAACTCAATCATGAAGTTTGCGGACAACACAACAGTGGTAGGCTTGATTACCAACAACGACGAGACGGCCTACAGGGAGGAGGTGAGGTGAGTGTGGTGTCAGGAAAATAACCTCACACTCAACGTCAACAAAACTAAGGAGATGATTGTGGACTTCAGGAAACAGCAGAGGGAACACCCCCCTATCCACATCGATGGAACAGTAGTGGAGAGGGTAGCAAGTTTTAAGTTCCTCAGCATGCACATCACAGACAAACTGAATTGGTCCACTCACACTGACAGCGTCGTGAAGAAGGCGCAGCAGTGCCTCTTCAACCTCAGGAGGCTGAAGAAATTTGGCTTGTCACCAAAAGCACTCACAAACTTCTACAGATGCACAATCGAGAGCATCCTGGCGGGCTGTATCACCGCCTGGTACGGCAACTGCTCCGCCCTCAACCGTAAGGCTCTCCAGAGGGTAGTGAGGTCTGCACAACGCATCACCGGGGGCAAACTACCTGCCCTCCAGGACACCTACACCACCCGATGTTACAGGAAGGCCATAAAGATCATCAAGGACATCAACCACCCGAACTACTGCCTGTTCACCCCGCTATCATCCAGAAGGCGAGGTCAGTACAGGTGCATCAAAGCTGGGACCGAGAGACTGAAAAACAGCTTCTATCTCAAGGCCATCAGACTGTTAAACAGCCACCACTAACATTGAGTGGCTGCTGCCAACACACTGTCATTGACACTGACCCAACTCCAGCCACTTTAATAATGGGAATTGATGGGAAATGATGTAAATATATCACTAGCCACTTTAAACAATGCTACCTTATATAATGTTACTTACCCTACATTATTAATCTCATATGCATACGTATATACTGTACTCTACATCACCGACTGCATCCTTATGTAATATATGTATCACTAGCCACTTTAACTATGTCACTTTGTTTACTTTGTCTACATACTCATCTCATATGTATATACTGTACTCGATACCATCTACTGTATGCTGCTCTGTACCATCACTCATTCATACATCCTTATGTACATATTCTTTATCCCCTTACACTGTGTATAAGACAGTAGTTTTGGAATTGTTAGTTAGATTACTTGTTGGTTATCACTGCATTGTCGGAACTAGAAGCACAAGCATTTCGCTACACTCGCATTAACATCTGCTAACCATGTGTATGTGACAAATACAATTTGATTTGATTTGATTTGACAGGTTAAAGAATGATTTTTAAATCTTGAGGCGTATTCTGTATGTGTGCCATTCAGAGGGTGAATGGACAAGACAAAATATTGAAGTGCCTTTGAATGGGGTATGACAGTAGGTGCCAGGCGCACCGGTCTGAGTGTGTCAAGAACTGCAATGCTGCTGTTTTGTTCACTCTCAACAGTTTCCCGTGTGTGTCAAGAATGGTCCGCCAGCCAAAGGACATCCAACCAACTTGACACAACTGTGACCAACCATGGTAACATGATGGATGGGTACAGCACTCAACTCGACATTAGAAGGTTCCTAGAGGGACCAGCTCTCAGAGAAAACACACAATTGCATTGGAGTCAACATGGGACAGCATCCCTGTGGAACACTTTCGACACCCTGTAAAGTCCATGCCCCTGACGAATTGAGGCTTTCCTGGTGGCAAAAGGGAATGCAACTCAATATTAGGAAGGTGTTTCTATTGTTTATTTACTCGTCTAAGTTCCTGCACAAGGTTCAGTTTATCTTCATTCAGCATTATGTCACTGTGGTGGGGAATGTGCCCCTGGCCAATGTTATCTGCATCTGTGTGAATTCACTATGTCACAAGTTCACAATGTCACAATATTTAATGAATTAACTTAGATATTTGTGTTTCTGCTTGATCCTAACAGCTCTTAGTTACGACACTAGCCTGGAATCCTAACTGACAAGCTTTGTTTCACCATAACAATATTGAAAACGAGCTTATGAGTTAAGATTCCAGGCTCCTTATTCAAAGTAATATTATTGATAGAGATGCTTTAGTGAATGTACACTACTATGCTTTGTACACTCTATGAAGGCCTGTTCATCCTGTAAATTGCTTGACAACTTAAAAGGAGGGCTCGTCCGGGATTTGAACCCGGGACCTCTCGCACCCTAAGCGAGAATCATACCCCTAGACCAACGAGCCTCTCCCAGGTTCAACAACCAAGAGTTTAAATTCCACTGCATGCCACGTGCATGAGGAATTCCTCTGAAGTTAATGTTGCATGCTCAGTAAAACTGCTCAGAGACTACCACCTAGTGGTTATTCTAGACTCTACACAAACACAGACATGTTGATCAAATGGAAACAGATGGAGGACTCATCATGGACATAACGCATTTTGGAAAGGACATTGCAATTGAGGGCTTCCACCATTTTAAAGTAGTCAACTGGGTGGGTTTTCCTATGAGTTGGGAGGAATCAGTCAAAGAAAAAGAAGACAATTGACTACTTTAAAATGGAGATAATATAAGTCCTCTATTTATCTCTGTTATTGATCATCATTAGAGTCCATTAGAAAGGCAGAAGATATAGTCCCTGGCCCATTTTGTTCACCTTCTCTGCATTTGATGTCTCTGGTCTAAAAATGAGTCTTTCTTCAGAATTTAAGGGGCTGCATTGTATTGTATCCCATTTTATTTTTAGAAAACGTGTAAGGTCAAAGGTCATGTATGGTATATGCATGTATTAAGTATATTGTATATGCATCCAAGCATCATAAATGTTCCTCTAGATTATCCTGGTGATAGACTGTGAGAAGAATCTCTAAACGAGACAACTACTATTTAGAGGCTCAACATTTAAGGCCATTTGAACGTAAAATGTACTACAAGTAGTAGTTACAAGTAGACATTAGTTACTGTGCCTGCAGTGCACTGCCGACATGAATGACTCATGTATAGCAGGTATGGGTCTTGCACAGTTTATGTCAATAGCTCCATGCAATTCACAGACTTTATATGTATCTCTGTCACAGGAGGTTGGTGGCACCTTAATTGGGGAGGACCGGCCCGTGGTAATGACTGGAGGGGAATCAGTGGAATGGTATCAAATACATCAAGCAGGTGGTTTGATGCCATTCCATTTGCTCCGTTCCAGCCATTATTATGAACCGTCCTCCCCTCAGCAGCCTCCACTGATCTGTTTTTCAGACAATCAACTGTTTCTTCATCCTTTACTACCTGCTGGAGATGGCGCTGAAGGTGGTAGCATTTGTCAGGACAGGATATATGTCCTATGGGAGTAACGTGTTTGATGGATCTCTCACAGGTCTTTCACTGGTAGGTGCAGTTCAGTATTATATACTGTATGTCAGGATAATGCAGGATCCATTCTGAAGCATGGGCAATTTAGAGAAGATTCTAGTTGATGTATCTATAGTACCATCTGTCACACAATTCAGTCACTCGTTGACATTACGACACTGTACATTATATTCTATACTGATTGGATATTGTTTTATATCTCTGTTTTACCAAAGGGCCTACAGATATGCATATTTGCTACTTACAGTCTACAATTTTCCTTTTGGTAAGATTTTTCTCCCCACTTTGTGATGTTTCAATATACTAACTCACTTAGGACAACCCTAAATACATCTATCACATATTTTCTCAAAAGGTGGGCTTATCTGGGATTTTAACCCAGGACTACTCACACCCTAAGAGAGAAGCATACCCTTAAACCAACAAGCCTGCTTAGAGAAACCCACCCGATCGTTACACTTCTCCCATCCCCTTCTCCTCATCAGCCTGTGAGTTAACTTCCAGAATCTGTGATGTGGCAGGTTTTGGCTATTCGACTGCCCTCTAGTGGTAACTGACACTTTTGGGTGAGTTTTACATACACCGAGTGCACAAAACATTAGGAACACCTGCTCTTTCCATGACATAGACTGATCAGGTGAATCCAGCTGAAGTATATCATCCCGTATTGATGTCACCTGTTAAATTCAGTTCAATCAGTGTAGATGAAGGGGAGGAGACAGGTTAAAGAAGGATTTTTAAGTCTTGAGGCGTATTCTGTGTGTGCCATTCAGAGGGTGAATGGACAAGACAAAATATTGAAGTGCCTTTGAATGGGGTATGACAGTAGGTGCCAGGCGCACCGGTCTGAGTGTGTCGAGAACTGCAATGCTGCTGTTTTGTTCACTCTCAACAGTTTCCCGTGTGTGTCAAGAATGGTCCGCCAGCCAAAGGACATCCAACCAACTTGACACAACTGTGACCAACCATGGTAACATGATGGATGGGTACAGCACTCAACTCGACATTAGAAGGTTCCTAGAGAGACCAGCTCTCAGAGAAAACACACAATTGCATTGGAGTCAACATGGGACAGCATCCCTGTGGAACACTTTCGACACCCTGTAAAGTCCATGCCCCTGACGAATTGAGGCTTTCCTGATGGCAAAAGGGAATGCAACTCAATATTAGGAAGGTGTTCCTATTGTTTATTTACTTGTCTAAGTTCCTGCACAAGGTTCAGTTTATCTTCATTCAGCATTATGTCACTGTGGTGGGGAATGTGCCCCTGGCCAATGTTATCTGCATCTGTGTGAATTCACTATGTCACAAGTTCACAATGTCACAATATTTAATGAATTAACTTAGATATTTGTGTTTCTGCTTGATCCTAACAGCTCTTAGTTACGACACTAGCCTGGAATCCTAACTGACAAGCTTTGTTTCACCATAACAATATTGAAAACGAGCTTATGAGTTAAGATTCCAGGCTCCTTATTCAAAGTAATATTATTGATAGAGATGCTTTAGTGAATGTACACTACTATGCTTTGTACACTCTATGAAGGCCTGTTCATCCTGTAAATTGCTTGACAACTTAAAAGGAGGGCTCGTCCGGGATTTGAACCCGGGACCTCTCGCACCCAAAGCGAGAATCATACCCCTAGACCAACGAGCCTCTCCTAGGTTCAACAACCAAGAGTTTAAATTCCACTGCATGCCACGCGCATGAGGAATTCCTCTGAAGTTAATGTTGCATGCTCAGTAAAACTGCTCAGAGACTACCACCTAGTGGCTATTCTAGACTCTACACAAACACAGACTTGTTGATCAAATGGAAACAGATGGAGGACTCATCATGGACATAACGCATTTTGGAAAGGACATTGCAATTGAGGGCTTCCACCATTTTAAAGTAGTCAACTGGGTGGGTTTTAATATGAGTTGGGAGGAATCAGTCAAAGAAAAAGAAGCCAATTGACTAATTTAAAATGGAGATAATATAAGTCCTCTATTTATCTCTGTTATTGATCATCATTAGAGTCCATTGGAAAGACAGAAGATATAGTCCCTGGCCCATTTTGTTCACCTTCTCTGCATTTGATGTCTCTGGTCTAAAAATGAGTATTTCTTCAGAATTTAAGGGGCTGCATTGTATTGTATCCTATTTTATTTTTAGAAAACGTGTAAGGTCAAAGGTCCATTTTGTTCACCTTCTCTGCATTTAATGTCTCTGGTCTAAAAATGAGTGTGCATGAGGGTGCATTGTATCCCATTTCAGTTTTTAGAAAATGTGTAAGGTCAAAGGTCATGTACTGTATATGCATGTATTATGTCTACTGTATATGCATGTATTATGTCTACTGTATATGCATGTATTATGTCTACTGTATATGCATGTATTATGTCTACTGTATATGCATGTATTATGTCTACTGTATATGCATGTATTAAGTCTACTGTATATGCATGTATTAAGTCTACTGTATATGCATGTGTTATGTCTCCTGTATATGCATGTATTATGTCTGCTGTATATGCATGTATTATGTCTACTGTATATGCATGTATTAAGTCTACTGTATATGCATGTGTTATGTCTCCTGTATATGCATGTATTATGTCTACTGTATATGCATGTATTATGTCTACTGTATATGCATGTATTATGTCTACTGTATATGCATGTATTATGTCTACTGTATATGCATGTATTAAGTCTACTGTATATGCATGTATTAAGTCTACTGTATATGCATGTGTTATGTCTCCTGTATATGCATGTATTATGTCTGCTGTATATGCATGTATTATGTCTACTGTATATGCATGTATTAAGTCTACTGTATATGCATGTGTTATGTCTCCTGTATATGCATGTATTATGTCTACTGTATATGCATGTATTATGTCTACTGTATATGCATGTATAAAGTCGTCTGTATATGCATCTAAGCGTCATCAATGTTCCTCTAGATTCTCCTGGTGATTGACTGTGAGAAGAATCTCTCTGAACCAGACAACTACTATTTAGAGGCTCAACATTTAAGGCCATTTGAACGTAAAATGTACTACAAGTAGTAGTTACAAGTAGACATTAGTTACTGTGCCTGCAGTGCACTGCCGACATGAATGACTCATGTATAGCAGGTATGGGTCTTGCACAGTTTATGTCAATAGCTCCATGCAATTCACAGACTTTATATATATCTCTGTCACAGGAGGTTGGTGGCACCTTAATTGGGGAGGACCGGCCCGTGGTAATGACTGGAGGGGAATCAGTGGAATGGTATCAAATACATCAAGCAGGTGGTTTGATGCCATTCCATTTGCTCCGTTCCAGCCATTATTATGAACCGTCCTCCCTCAGCAGCCTCCACTGATCTGTTTTTCAGACAATCAACTGTTTCTTCATCCTTTACTACCTGCTGGAGATGGCGCTGAAGGTGGTAGCATTTGTCAGGACAGGATATATGTCCTATGGGAGTAACGTGTTTGATGGATCTCTCACAGGTCTTTCACTGGTAGGTGCAGTTCAGTATTATATACTGTATGTCAGGATAATGCAGGATCCATTCTGAAGCATGGGCAATTTAGAGAAGATTCTAGTTGATGTATCTATAGTACCATCTGTCACACAATTCAGTCACTCGTTGACATTACGACACTGTACATTATATTCTATACTGATTGGATATTGTTTTATATCTCTGTTTTACCAAAGGGCCTACAGATATGCATATTTGCTACTTACAGTCTACAATTTTCCTTTTGGTAAGATTTTTCTCCCCACTTTGTGATGTTTCAATATACTAACTCACTTTGGACAACCCTAAATACATCTATCACATATTTTCTCAAAAGGTGGGCTTATCTGGGATTTAAACCCAGGACTACTCACACCCTAAGAGAGAAGCATACCCTTAAACCAACAAGCCTGCTTAGAGAAACCCACCCGATCGTTACAATTCTCCCATCCCCTTCTCCTCATCAGCCTGTGAGTTAACTTCCAGAATCTGTGATGTGGCAGGTTTTGGCTATTCGACTGCCCTCTAGTGGTAACTGACACTTTTGGGTGAGTTTTACATACACCGAGTGCACAAAACATTAGGAACACCTGCTCTTTCCATGACATAGACTGATCAGGTGAATCCAGCTGAAGTATATCATCCCGTATTGATGTCACCTGTTAAATTCAGTTCAATCAGTGTAGATGAAGGGGAGGAGACAGGTTAAAGAAGGATTTTTAAGTCTTGAGGCGTATTCTGTGTGTGCCATTCAGAGGGTGAAAGGACAAGACAAAATATTGAAGTGCCTTTGAATGGGGTATGACAGTAGGTGCCAGGCGCACCGGTCTGAGTGTGTCGAGAACTGCAATGCTGCTGTTTTGTTCACTCTCAACAGTTTCCCGTGTGTGTCAAGAATGGTCCGCCAGCCAAAGGACATCCAACCAACTTGACACAACTGTGACCAACCATGGTAACATGATGGATGGGTACAGCACTCAACTCGACATTAGAAGGTTCCTAGAGAGACCAGCTCTCAGAGAAAACACACAATTGCATTGGAGTCAACATGGGACAGCATCCCTGTGGAACACTTTCGACACCCTGTAAAGTCCATGCCCCTGACGAATTGAGGCTTTCCTGATGGCAAAAGGGAATGCAACTCAATATTAGGAAGGTGTTCCTATTGTTTATTTACTTGTCTAAGTTCCTGCACAAGGTTCAGTTTATCTTCATTCAGCATTATGTCACTGTGGTGGGGAATGTGCCCCTGGCCAATGTTATCTGCATCTGTGTGAATTCACTATGTCACAAGTTCACAATGTCACAATATTTAATGAATTAACTTAGATATTTGTGTTTCTGCTTGATCCTAACAGCTCTTAGTTACGACACTAGCCTGGAATCCTAACTGACAAGCTTTGTTTCACCATAACAATATTGAAAACGAGCTTATGAGTTAAGATTCCAGGCTCCTTATTCAAAGTAATATTATTGATAGAGATGCTTTAGTGAATGTACACTACTATGCTTTGTACACTCTATGAAGGCCTGTTCATCCTGTAAATTGCTTGACAACTTAAAAGGAGGGCTCGTCCGGGATTTGAACCCGGGACCTCTCGCACCCAAAGCGAGAATCATACCCCTAGACCAACGAGCCTCTCCTAGGTTCAACAACCAAGAGTTTAAATTCCACTGCATGCCACGCGCATGAGGAATTCCTCTGAAGTTAATGTTGCATGCTCAGTAAAACTGCTCAGAGACTACCACCTAGTGGCTATTCTAGACTCTACACAAACACAGACTTGTTGATCAAATGGAAACAGATGGAGGACTCATCATGGACATAACGCATTTTGGAAAGGACATTGCAATTGAGGGCTTCCACCATTTTAAAGTAGTCAACTGGGTGGGTTTTAATATGAGTTGGGAGGAATCAGTCAAAGAAAAAGAAGCCAATTGACTAATTTAAAATGGAGATAATATAAGTCCTCTATTTATCTCTGTTATTGATCATCATTAGAGTCCATTGGAAAGACAGAAGATATAGTCCCTGGCCCATTTTGTTCACCTTCTCTGCATTTGATGTCTCTGGTCTAAAAATGAGTATTTCTTCAGAATTTAAGGGGCTGCATTGTATTGTATCCTATTTTATTTTTAGAAAACGTGTAAGGTCAAAGGTCCATTTTGTTCACCTTCTCTGCATTTAATGTCTCTGGTCTAAAAATGAGTGTGCATGAGGGTGCATTGTATCCCATTTCAGTTTTTAGAAAATGTGTAAGGTCAAAGGTCATGTACTGTATATGCATGTATTATGTCTACTGTATATGCATGTATTATGTCTACTGTATATGCATGTATTATGTCTACTGTATATGCATGTATTATGTCTACTGTATATGCATGTATTATGTCTACTGTATATGCATGTATTAAGTCTACTGTATATGCATGTATTAAGTCTACTGTATATGCATGTGTTATGTCTCCTGTATATGCATGTATTATGTCTGCTGTATATGCATGTATTATGTCTACTGTATATGCATGTATTAAGTCTACTGTATATGCATGTGTTATGTCTCCTGTATATGCATGTATTATGTCTACTGTATATGCATGTATTATGTCTACTGTATATGCATGTATAAAGTCGTCTGTATATGCATCTAAGCGTCATCAATGTTCCTCTAGATTCTCCTGGTGATTGACTGTGAGAAGAATCTCTCTGAACCAGACAACTACTATTTAGAGGCTCAACATTTAAGGCCATTTGAACGTAAAATGTACTACAAGTAGTAGTTACAAGTAGACATTAGTTACTGTGCCTGCAGTGCACTGCCGACATGAATGACTCATGTATAGCAGGTATGGGTCTTGCACAGTTTATGTCAATAGCTCCATGCAATTCACAGACTTTATATATATCTCTGTCACAGGAGGTTGGTGGCACCTTAATTGGGGAGGACCGGCCCGTGGTAATGACTGGAGGGGAATCAGTGGAATGGTATCAAATACATCAAGCAGGTGGTTTGATGCCATTCCATTTGCTCCGTTCCAGCCATTATTATGAACCGTCCCCCTCAGCAGCCTCCACTGATCTGTTTTTCAGACAATCAACTGTTTCTTCATCCTTTACTACCTGCTGGAGATGGCGCTGAAGGTGGTAGCATTTGTCAGGACAGGATATATGTCCTATGGGAGTAACGTGTTTGATGGATCTCTCACAGGTCTTTCACTGGTAGGTGCAGTTCAGTATTATATACTGTATGTCAGGATAATGAAGGATCCATTCTGAAACATGGGCAATTTAGAGAAGATTCTAGTTGATGTATCTATAGTACCATTCTAGTTGATGTATCTATAGTACCATCTTTGAATTCCATGCTGTCACAGTTACCAGCCCTTTCAAGCTTAACATCCTTATCATTTATCGCCCTCCAGGTTCCCTCGGAGAGTTCATCAATGAGCTTGATGCCTTGATAAGCTCCTTTCCTGAGGACGGCTCACCTCTCACAGTTCTGGGCGACTTTAACCTCCCCACGTCTACCTTTGACTCATTCCTCTCTGGCTCCTTCTTTCCACTCCTCTCCTCTTTTGACCTCACCCTCTCACCTTCCCCCCCTACTCACAAGGCAGGCAATACGCTCGACCTCATCTTTACTAGATGCTGTTCTTCCACTAACCTCATTGCAACTCCCCTCCAAGTCTCCGACCACTACCTTGTATCCTTTTCCCTCTCGCTCTCATCCAACACCTCCCACACTGCCCCTACTCGGATGATATCGCGCCGTCCCAACCTTCGCTCTCTCTCCCCCACTACTCTCTCCTCTTCCATCCTATCATCTCTTCCCTCTGCTCAAACCTTCTCCAACCTATCTCCTAATTCTGCCTCCTCAACCCTCCTCTCCTCCCTCTCTGCATCCTTTGACTCTCTATGTCCCCTATTCTCCAGGCCGGCTCGGTCCTCCCCTCCCGCTCCGTGGCTCGATGACTCATTGCGAGCTCACAGAACAGGGCTCCGGGCAGCCGAGCGGAAATGGAGGAAAACTCGCCTCCCTGCGGACCTGGCATCCTTTCACTCCCTCCTCTCTACATTTTCCTCCTCTGTCTCTGCTGCTAAAGCCACTTTCTACCACTCTAAATTCCAAGCATCTGCCTCTAACCCTAGGAAGCTCTTTGCCACCTTCTCCTCCCTCCTGAATCCTCCTCCCCCTCCCCCCTCCTCCCTCTCTGCAGATGACTTCGTCAACCATTTTGAAAAGAAGGTCGACGACATCCGATCCTCGTTTGCTAAGTCAAACGACACCGCTGGTTCTGCTCACACTGCCCTACCCTGTGCTTTGACCTCTTTCTCCCCTCTCTCTCCAGATGAAATCTCGCGTCTTGTGACGGCCGGCCGCCCAACAACCTGCCCGCTTGACCCTATCCCCTCCTCTCTTCTCCAGACCATTTTCGGAGACCTTCTCCCTTACCTCACCTCGCTCATCAACTCATCCCTGACCGCTGGCTACGTCCCTTCCGTCTTCAAGAGAGCGAGAGTTGCACCCCTTCTGAAAAAAACTACACTCGATCCCTCCGATGTCAACAATTACAGACCAGTATCCCTTCTTTCTTTTCTCTCCAAAACTCTTGAACGTGCCGTCCTTGGTCAGCTCCCCGCTATCTCTCTCTGAATGACCTTCTTGATCCAAATCAGTCAGGTTTCAAGACTAGTCATTCAACTGAGACTGCTCTCCTCTGTATCACGGAGGCGCTCCGCACTGCTAAAGCTAACTCTCTCTCCTCTGCTCTCATCCTTCTAGATCTATCGGTTGCCTTCGATACTGTGAACCATCAGATCCTCCTCTCCACCCTCTCCGAGTTGGGCATCTCCGGTGCGGCCCACGCTTGGATTGCGTCCTACCTGACAGGTCACTCCTACCAGGTGGCGTGGCGAGAATCTGTCTCCTCACCACGCGCTCTCACCACTGGTGTCCCCCAGGGCTCTGTTCTAGGCCCTCTCCTATTCTCGCTATACACCAAGTCACTTGGCTCTGTCATAACCTCACATGGTCTCTCCTATCATTGCTATGCAGACGACACACAATTAATCTTCTCCTTTCCCCCTTCTGATGACCAGGTGGCGAATCGCATCTCTGCATGTCTGGCAGACATATCAGTGTGGATGACGGATCACCACCTCAAGCTGAACCTCGGCAAGACGGAGCTGCTCTTCCTCCCGGGGAAGGACTGCCCGTTCCATGATCTCGCCATCACGGTTGACAACTCCATTGTGTCCTCCTCCCAGAGAGCTAAGAACCTTGGCGTGATCCTGGACAACACCCTGTCGTTCTCAACCAACATCAAGGCGGTGGCCCGTTCCTGTAGGTTCATGCGCAGAGTACGACCCTGCCTCACACAGGAAGCGGAGCAGGTCCTAATCCAGGCACTTGTCATCTCCCGTCTGGATTACTGCAACTCGCTGTTGGCTGGGCTCCCTGCCTGTGCCATTAAACCCCTTCAACTCATCCAGAACGCCGCAGCCCGTCTGGTGTTCAACCTTCCCAAGTTCTCTCACGTCACCCCGCTCCTCCGTTCTCTCCACTGGCTTCCAGTTGAAGCTCGCATCCGCTACAAGACCATGGTGCTTGCCTACGGAGCTGTGAGGGGAACGGCACCTCAGTACCTCCAGGCTCTGATCAGGCCCTACACCCAAACAAGGGCACTGCGTTCATCCACCCCTGGCCTGCTCTCCTCCCTACCACTGAGGAAGTACAGTTCCCGCTCAGCCCAGTCAAAACTGTTCGCTGCTCTGGCCCCCCAATGGTGGAACAAACTCCCTCACGACGCCAGGACAGCGGAGTCAATCACCACCTTCCGGAGACACCTGAAACCCCACCTCTTTAAGGAATACCTAGGATAGGATAAGTAATCCCTCTCACCCCCCCCTTTAAGATTTAGATGCACTATTGTAAAGTGACTGTTCCACTCGATGTCATAAGGTGAATGCACCAATTTGTAAGTCGTTCTGGATAAGAGCGTCTGCTAAATGACCTAAATGTAAATGTAAATGTAAGGAAACATACAGGAACTCAAATCCTTCTGTTCACCTGATTTAGAATTCCTCACAATCAAATGTAGACCGCATTATCTTCCAAGAGAATTCTCTTCAATTATAATCACAGCCGTATATATCCCCCCCCAAGCAGACACATCGATGGCTCTGAACGAACTTTATTTAACTCTTTGCAAACTGGAAAGCATTTATCCGGAGGCTGCATTCATTGTAGCTGGGGATTTTAACAAAGCTAATCTGAAAACAAGACTCCCTAAATTTTATCAGCATATCGATTGCGCAACCAGGGGTGGTAAAACCTTGGATCATTGTTACTCTAACTTCCGCGACGCATATAAGGCCCTGCCCCGCCCCCCTTTCGGAAAAGCTGACCACGACTACATTTTGCTGATCCCTGCCTACAGGCAGAATCTAAAACAAGAGGCTCCCACGCTGAGGTCTGTCCAACGCTGGTCAGACCAAGCTGACTCCACACTCCAAATCTGCTTCCATCACGTGGACTGGGACATATTTCGTATTGCGTCAGATAAAAATATTGACGAATACGCTGATTCGGTGTGCGAGTTCATTAGAACGTGCATCGAAGATGTCGTTCCCATAGCAACGATAAAAACATTCCCTAACCAGAAACCGTGGATTGATGGCAGCATTCGCGTGAAACTGAAAGCGCGAACCACTGCTTTTAATCAGGGCAAGGTGTCTGGTAACATGTCCGAATATAAACAATGCAGCTATTCCCTCCGCAAGGCTATTAAACAAGCTAAGCGTCAGTACAGAGACAAAGTGGAATCTCAATTCAATGGCTCAGACACAAGAGGCATGTGGCAGGGTCTACAGTCAATCACGGACTACAAGAAGAAACCCAGCCCAGTCACGGACCAGGATGTCTTGCTCCCAGGCAGACTAAATAACTTTTGCCCGCTTTGAGGACAATACAGTGCCACTGACACGGCCTGCAACGAAAACATGCGGTCTCTCCTTCACTGCAGCCGAGGTGAGTAAGACATTTAAACGTGTTAACCCTCGCAAGGCTGCAGGCCCAGACGGCATCCCCAGACGCGCCCTCAGAGCATGCGCAGACCAGCTGGCCGGTGTGTTTACGGACATATTCAGTCAATCCCTATACCAGTCTGCTGTTCCCACATGCTTCAAGAGGGCCACCATTGTTCCTGTTCCCAAGAAAGCTAAGGTAACTGAGCTAAACGACTACCGCCCCGTAGCACTCACTTCCGTCATCATGAAGTGCTTTGAGAGACTAGTCAAGGACCATATCACCTCCACCCTACCTGACACCCTAGACCCACTCCAATTTGCTTACCGCCCAAATAGGTCCACAGACGATGCAATCTTAACCACACTGCACACTGCCCTAACCCACCTGGACAAGAGGAATACCTATGTGAGAATGCTGTTCATCGACTACAGCTCGGCATTCAACACCATAGTATCCTCCAAGCTCGTCATCAAGCTCGAGACCCTGGGTCTCGACCCCGCCCTGTGCAACTGGGTACTGGACTTCCTGACGGGCTGCCCCCAGGTGGTGAGGGTAGGCAACAACATCTCCTCCCCGCTGATCCTCAACACGGGGCCCCACAAGGTGCGTTCTGAGCCCTCTCCTGTACTCCCTGTTCACCCACGACTGCGTGGCCACGCACGCCTCCAACTCAATCATCAAGTTTGCGGACGACACAACAGTGGTAGGCTTGATTACCAACAATGACGAGACGGCCTACAGGGAGGAGGTGAGGGCCCTCGGAGTGTGGTGTCAGGAAAATAACCTCACACTCAACGTCAACAAAACCAAGGAGATGATTGTGGACTTCAGGAAACAGCAGAGGGAACACCCCCCTATCCACATCGATGGAACAGTAGTGGAGAGGGTAGCAAGTTTTAAGTTCCTCAGCATGCACATCACAGACAAACTGAATTGGTCCACTCACACTGACAGCGTCGTGAAGAAGGCGCAGCAGCGCCTCTTCAACCTCAGGAGGCTGAAGAAATTCGGCTTGTCACCAAAAGCACTCACAAACTTCTACAGATGCACAATCGAGAGCATCCTGGCGGACTGTATCACCGCCTGGTACGGCAACTGCTCCGCCCTCAACCGTACGGCTCTCCAGAGGGTAGTGAGGTCTGCACAACGCATCACCGGGGCAAACTACCTGCCCTCCAGGACACCTACACCACCCGATGTTACAGGAAGGCCATAAAGATCATCAAGGACATCAACCACCGAACCACTGCCTGTTCACCCCGCTATCATCCAGAAGGCGAGAGGTCAGTACAGGTGCATCAAAGCTGGGACCGAGAGTCTGAAAAACAGCTTCTATCTCAAGGCCATCAGACTGTTAAACAGCCACCACTAACATTGAGTGGCTGCTGCCAACACACTGTCATTGACACTGACCCAACTCCAGCCACTTTAATAATGGGAATTGATGGGAAATGATGTAAATATATCACTAGCCACTTTAAACAATGCTACCTTATATAATGTTACTTACCCTACATTATTCATCTCATATGCATACGTATATACTGTACTCTACATCACCGACTGCATCCTTATGTAATACATGTATCACTAGCCACTTTAACTATGTCACTTTGTTTACTTTGTCTACATACTCATCTCATATGTATATACTGTACTCGATACCATCTACTGTATGCTGCTCTGTACCATCACTCATTCATATATCCTTATGTACATATCCTTTATCCCCTTACACTGTGTTTAAGACAGTAGTTTTGGAATTGTTAGTTAGATTACTTGTTGGTTATCACTGCATTGTCGGAACTAGAAGCACAAGCATTTCGCTACACTCGCATTAACATCTGCTAACCATGTGTATGTGACAAATACAATTTGATTTGATTTGACAGGTTAAAGAAG